>NC_138998.1:125366235-125576921 GCF_964374135.1 Grampus griseus | reverse complement strand
GGACTTCAAGCCCAGGAGGCAGCATCTCAAGTAACCCTGAGAGAAGTGTTATGAGGAGGTGAAGGGGAGAGCCAGGATATATAGTTTTGCAACAAAGGGCAGGTAGTCCGAACATCAAAAGATTATTGTTAATTAAAGAAAACCAGAGGGCTTCCCTGGTGGTGCAGTGGCTGAGAGTCCGCCTGCCGATGCAGGGGACACGGGTTCGTGCCCTGGTCCGGGAAGATCCCACATGCCGTGGAGCGGCTGGGCCCGTGGGCCATGGCCGCTGAGCCTGCACGTCCGGAGCCTGTGCTCCGCAATAGGAGAGGCCACAACAGTGAGAGGCCGCATACTGCAGGAAAAAAAAAAAAGAAAAAGAAAACCAGATATGTCAAGTTAAGGAATTTAGCGCTTTTCTACGTATGGAAAGATGCAAGAGTCTGGGCTCACTGAAATCATGCCTTTGATAGGCATCTCAGTTATCTGGACGAGTATCCTGTGTTTTCACATCCTGAGTTTCCTCAGGGAAAATTTTGACATCTGAAATGCATATTATAGAAGAGAAACTCTTCTCTTAACCCTCTCATATTATAGAAGAACGCTCTTCTCTCAGTACAATAGTGTGTTTTTAAGGACAAACCCTCATTTTGTCCTGCCTTTTCCCAGCTATATTAAATCCAGCACATTAAACTTAGCAAAAAGACGCCATTTGTGGGAATTCCCTGGTGGCGTAGTGGTTAAGAATCCGCCTGCAATGCAAGGGACACAGGTTCAAGTCCTGGTCCCGGAAAGATCCCACATGCCGCAGTGCAACTAAGCCCATGTGCCATAACTACTGAGCCTGGGCTCTAGAGCCCATGAGCCACAACTACTGAAGGCCCACAAGCCCTAGAGCCCATGTCCACTGCAAGAGAAGCCACCGCAGTGAGAAGCCCGAGCACCGCAACTAGAGAGTAGCCCCTCGCTTGCCGCGACTAGAGAAAGCCCACGCATAGAAATGAAGACCCAACACAGCCAAAATGAATGAATAAATAAATTAATTTATTTTAAAAAAGATACAATTCCAAATGTTTCATAAGGAATATATATATATATATATATATATATTTTAAAAGACACCATTTGTCCCATTCATCCTCATGCAGGAAAGTATCCAACTCTTATTGACTGCTGCTTATACCTTACATAACCCAAGTGGACTTCCTGATGAAGAACTCACTCTTTTAAATACAAGCGTATGAATACAGTTAGACTCGAGGTAATGAAAACAGTAGCCCACATTTAGGATTCCAAATGATTTCAAAACCCTTTACTTTGGGTCTCATCGGTGCGGTGCAGTGTTGAAGAGGAGTATACCTCAGTGGAAAGAAATTCTAGCCCTGGAATAAACTGGTGTGAACTTTATAAATCCAGAAACTTGTAGAGCAGCGGTCCCCAACATTTTTGGCACCAGGGACCGGTTTCATGGAAGACAATTTTTCCACGGACCGGGGTCGGGGTGGGGGGGATGATTCAAGCAGTAATGCAAGTTATGGGGAGTGGCAGATGAAGCTTCGCCCACTCACCCGCCGCTCACCTCTTCCTGTGCGGCCCAGTCCCTAACAGGTCACGGACCGGTACTGATCCACGGTCCACGGGTGGGGACCCTGTTGTAGAGTGAAACACCATCGTAAAAGCCAACAAAACTACCCTCTTGTTGGAGACATAGACAGGTTAGTGCTTTGCCCAAGGTCACATGGCTACTTCAGGGTAAAACAGGAACTGGAAACCACATTTTCTGACAACTTGACTCATACCCTTTCCAAGTTCCTGCTCTTTCTACACTCAGTTCTTGTTATGCTCTGTGTGAAATGCAAAAGAGAGAAAGAAGAGTCTAACACAATCACCACAGAAAGGGGAGGACAGAATTTCATGTCCAAGGAAGTAAAACTCTAATTTCTTTGTATGATAAAAATGCAAGAGTGGAAAAATACAATACTCCAAAATTGAATAAATCATCTGTATATGTCTTTATTGTGGATATGTAGTTTTTCCAGAAATTTCTGTCATGAGGAGTTGATATGTAAAAGCTTGAAAACACAGATAATTTCCTTAAATGGTTCTCCACCTACAATTTAAATATTTTTGCAAGAGTTCATATCTTTGGTTAATTAAAATACACTCAAATTTTCCTTTCAATGATAGAAAGTTCTTTTGCTTTAAACCTAGCTAAGTCATAGAGAAAGAATGTGACAATCAATTTAATACTTAAAGCAAAGTGAAATTATTTTTGCCTCATTAAGTAATATTTTTAACATTATAGGCATAGTTGTTGCAAAATAAAAAATTATCTGAAGATCCAGTAATTTTAAAAATGATCTCTGTGTAACTGATGTACATACACACATATTTGTGTTCATTCCTTCATTTCTTAGTTCATTTATTCAACAAAATTTGTTGAGCACTTATTATGGGCCTAGCTCACTACCACAAGGTTTTAAAACATAAAAATACAAAATGTTCTTTCTGTTTCCTTATCAGAAATAGTTACTTAGGACCTTAACAAATGTTAGAGCAAGATAACTCCAGGCCATCTGTCAAATGTTTACCATTATCAAAACTCTCCCTGGAGGGAGCTGCAACTTTGGCTCACCTTGCCAGCAGTAATTTAATTTTTCCTAGGTTCAAAGTGTTCTAAATGCCTCAGGCACAGAAGAGAAATAAAATAAGATCCTGGCTCTGGGAAACTTACATTCCATTGGAAGGAACAAAAATAAACAAATAAATATACAATATAACTTCAGGTAGTACAGAGTTCAAAGAAGAACAATAAGTGTAGTAGAAAGATGGCAGCATGGGGTGGAGGGCGTGACTACTCAAATAAGGTGGTCCAGAAAGTCCTCTCTGAATAGATGACGTTTGCACAGAGACCTGAATAAAATAAAAGCAAGCCTGTGTATATCTTGGGGGAAAGCCGTGTAGCCAAAGGAAACAGCAAGGGCAAAATGTGCGTAGAAACATATTTAATATGTTCAAGGAACAGCAAGGAGACTGGTGTGCCCAGGGTGCATGGAAAAGGGGGAGCGTGATAGAAAATGGCTTGAAAATGTAGACGCTTGTCTTTGTATTTTATAGTCCCTGGGATGCAAAGTGTTTTGGAGCGTTTCTGAGATAAGAACGGCATAATCTGATTGGCATTCTAAAAGATCACTTTCTTTTCTGTATGCAAATTAGGCTCTAGGAGAACAAGAGTGAGAGATGAGCTGAGGGCTTTTGGTGGCGGTCCAGGTGAAAGCTTTGACAAGGGTGATAATGATGAAGAATGGCTGGATTTTTGACATATTTCGGAGGTAGAGCCAAAGGCTTCACTAGCATATTTGGGGTATAAGGAAAAGAAGCGTGATGGTTGAGGTTGAGTAACCAAGTAAGTGGTGGTGTCTTTCATTGAAATAGGGAAAACTGGAGAGAGGAAGACATCAGGCTTCAGCTCGAGGGCATTGGTAAGTTTGAGACACTCATTAGACATCTAAATGGAGATGTCAAATAATTGAACACTTAACTCTGGAGTTCAGGGAGAACTCTCAGCTAGAAATAAAGATTTGGAAACCACCATCCTATTGATAATTTTTAAAACCTCAGGATTGCATGAGCGCAACTAGGAAATGAGTGTTAATTAGAAAAGACGCGGGCCAAAGACTACATCCTCAACATCCTATGGACTTGAAAGAGGAAGAGCAGCAGCAAAGGGTTCTGATAAGGAACAGCCAGGGGTTGAAGCAGGAAACCTGGAGAATGTGGGATTCAGGAAGGCAACAGAAGAAAATATATCAAGATGGAAAAAATGATCAACTGAGTCAAAACTGGTGAGAGAACAAGGTGAGGACTAAACACTCATCCCATGGAGATAAAGATGGAGGCTAAGACCCTGTCAACGCAGAGGGCATTAGTGATCTTGGTGAATGCTAGCGACAACATCTGCACAGAGTAGGTGCGAGAGAGTATAGAAGGTAATGGTAATGTAGCTAACAAGTAGTAGAAACATTTTCCAAGAGTTTGGTTATAAAGAACAGAGATTGGTGGCAGTAGCTAGAGGAGAAACCCGTTCATATATTCTAGATTTTCTAGTTATAACTATAAAATAATTTCTGCCCTACAATCAATGTAATGTTGGCAGGGGTTTCTACATGCACAGGCCTTTTCTTAAATTAGAAAGTTTAATTTTCATAATGGCCATAATAAAACAAATTCAAGTTCAGGATGCACTTTTGATATTATCTGGAAATGTTCAGCAGGAAAAAAAATGCTGAGAAATGCAAAGCAATATTTAGGTTCATTTAAGTTACCCAGCATCCGAGAGCTCTTCCGCATCTCCCAGAGGACATAACCATTACCATGCACACCAAAACTCAGTAAATACTATTTAGATTGAATTTGACACCACCAAATCCAGAGAAATTAAGGTTTAAAGAAATACCAGAACAAAATATCTGAGGTTGCCTGCAGATAAGGTTTTGCCAAGAAATCTTAATGGCCATTTTCATAAAGCATAGTACAAAGTCAAAGCAACTATGTGGGCAATTTGGATAAGATACATCGAGATAAAATCTGGAAAAGCTAGAAAAATGAAACCAAATCAACCAACAGAGAGAGGTAGATGCGGGGAATTTCTCTACATTTTTATTTTATCCTTTGGGTCTTGTATACTGGAAATAAGGAGTGAGTCCTTTTTCAAAAAGTTATATTAATTCTCCATATAATCATTTGAGTTTTTTTCTGAATCTGGCAACATTTACAAGATCACTTCCTTTAATTAAAATGATTTTGGCTGTGCCCTCTGGGTTAAACATTTCCTCTCTATGCACCCAAGACTCCATCTTCAGGAGACGAGAAAGCCTCATGTCCTCAAAGTGAGACCACCCCTCCCTGGTCTCCACAGGTCATTCAGAAGCCCTGAAGGGGGTGTCCCAGGCCCCCACTCCTTACTACCTCTCAAAATTCAAAGAATCAACCTTGAGGCCATGAGGATTCACCTAATTATGGTCCATCCCACTAATTATACGAGTCAACCCAAGAAGCTCCAACTCCTAGGTGACCTTTCATCTCCTCTAATCTAATCCCCCAGATCTCACCATATCCCTGGGTCCATTTCAATCCCTGACTCTCCCCTGAAACTCTTCCACTGTGCCCTCTGGAACTCGAGCCAGACACCCTCAAAACATCCAATCACCTCAACTCTCCGCAGGGGCTTTATTGCCCTTCCTAGTCTAACAGATACCTGGATCTCCCCGAGGGCATGCTGCCCCCCAAACCCTCTCAAGAGGTGGTTACTTTCTCCCACTGCCTCAGATTCTGAGTGGAGAGCTTGGGAAACGTCTTTCTTGATTCTCACGTCTACACCGTCTATCCTTCCTAAAAGCTCGGCTTCGAATTCCTCTTGTATCTCAAAAACTTTAGCGTCCAGCTCACTGTCATTCCCTCTCCAAAACTACTTCTATCTTTAATCCTAGTGATTTTATTACTCATATGAATGACGTTCCCAACACCCTGGACTCTCAGCTCATTAAACTCCTCTCTTCCTTAATCTTTCTCAGCCACAGACTCCCCTGGTCATAACCCAGGCCAAGTCATAGAAAATAAATGCAACCCCTCCTTAATATCAATTTCAAAAATTATATTCTCTGACATACAACAATCCTTCTGCTCCAATAAACAGTCATTCCTTTAACCTTGCCCCCTTTCCCCTCATTCTCTTAGTGTCTTCCTTTTCCTCCTGACCCAAAACTTAAATTCCACTTCAATCATTGTAAAACCTCCCTGGTGAACAACTCAATCCCTTGCTCCTCTCTCACTTTGTAATACATTTTTAGCAAAACTTGAACCCTGGTCAAGTTCATCTCTCTACCTTCTCTACACTTGCATCTCTGCAACTAAACATGGCGAGGTTAAAATGGAAAAAACATGTTGGTTGGTCTCATTTTTAATTCATGACTTCCAACTTCAAGTGGGTTCTGCTGCTGCCCCCAAATTATGCTACACTTCCTTAGACCACCCATACTCACATTTATTCAATGATTGTGAGATACCTTCTCCTCTCTCCTGAATCTTTGACACCGTCCCACCCTTTCATCACACTCCCAAATAATCAGCTCTCTTTTCACTTCACTGAGAATCTTTAAATCATCAGAAGAGAACTTCCTCAAGTTGACCCACCTACCATCATTAGCCCCCATACACTATAATTTTCTCCTATTACTATAATCAGTGATCCTTAAAGAGTGGTCCCCAGCCCAGCAGCAACAATATCACCTGGGATATTAGAAACGCAAATTCTCAGATGGACTCAGATCTACTGAATCAGAAACTCTGGGGGTGGAGCCCAGCAATCTGCATTCTACCAAGTCCTAGGAGTGATTCTGACACATGCTAAAAGCTTGAGAGCCATCTGGGAAACATTTTTTAAAAGTGTGTCTAAAAGTCCTCCCCCAGAGACTGTTTTTAAATTTTAGGGGATAAGAGGTGGACAACAGGAGTTTTAAAAGCACCCCCAAGTGATTCTAAAGGGCAATTTTGAAAACCACTGCTATGAATGAACGGTCCACACTCATATCTAAGGACAACCTCGCAATATGATCAGTAGCTTCCCCCACCTTTGCCTCCTCAAAGACAATTCACCAGCAATTTCTTCTCTCTCCTGAATCTTTGATTTTTCTTCTCCGCTAGAGGGTCCCCATGTCCCTAAAACATGCTGTCCTACCTCGTTAAAAAAAAATTCATTTAACTCCACCCACCTCCAGTTACTGCCCTATTTTTCTACTTATCTTTACAGCAAAACATCTCTTTTTTTTTTATAAATTATTTTATTTATTTTTGGCTGCATTGGGTCTTTGTTGCTGCATGCGGGCTTTCTCTAGCTGTGGTGAGTGGGGGCTACTGTTCGTTGTGGTGCACGGGCTTCTCATTGCGGTGGCTTCTCTTTGTTGCAGAGCTTGGGCTCTAGGGGCGTGGGCTTCCATAGTCGTAGCTCGCAGGCTCAGTAGTTGTGGCACACGGGCTTAACTGCTCTGCAGCATGTAGGATCTTCCCGGGCTGGGGATGGAACCCATGTCCCCTGCATTGGCAGGCGGATTCTTAACCACTGTGCCTCCAGGGAAGTCCCAAAACACTTTGAGTGGTATCTTTTTTGATACAAAACACTCAAGAGAAATCTATGCTAATTATTTCCAGTGCACATATTTCCATTCCTATTCTCATTAAACCCACTCTAACCAGCTTTTCTCCCCACTACCCTAGGAAATCTGGACATGCTAAGGACACTAATGACCTCCAAGCTCCTCGAGCCCATGGTTCATCTCAATCCTCATTATACTTGATCTATCATCAGCAGCTGACACTGTTGATTACTCCCTCCCCCTGGAAACATGTTCTTCACTTTGTTTTCAGGAAACCATCTCCTCTTCTTGTTATTTTTTTTCTCCCTGCTGTGCTGGCAGCTCCTTCTGTCTTCTTTGTTGATTTCTCCTTAATGTGGGAGTGCTCAGGCCCCAGTCTTGGGTCCCCCTCTCATGTCTCTCCACACTCACTCTTTTGGTGATCGCATCTCATTTAATGAAGTTAAAGACCATCTAACATTAACATCTACACAACTTCTATTTCCTGGTAAGACCTTACTCCAAGACTCATAATGCCATCTGTCTATTCACCAAGTCCCAACAGACACCTTAAACTCAACATGTCCAAAACTGATTGCTGAGCTTTCCTCCCAAAATGATGCTCTTTCCAGTCTTCCCCAAATCAAGCAACAGCAACTCTGTCCTTCCGACTAGGAGTCATCCTTGGTTCCTTGACTCCTCTCCTTTGCTCACACACACATATGCCATTCAGTCTGTCAGAAAACCCTGTTGGCTCCACTTTTAAATTTATTTGGAAACCCACCATTTCTTACAATCTCCATTGCATCCACCTGTAAACTACCATCTCTCTTGCCTGAATTAGGCAACAGCATCCTCATTGGTCTCATGATTCCATCCTTGTCTCACCACAGTCTATTGTTAACCCAGCATTCAGAGGGAGAATTTTAAGATATGTCAGCCCTCATCACCTTTTCACACAGAACTCTCCACCAGTTCCCTGTTTTCATTCGTAGTAAGAGCTAAGGACATTACAAGCCCCAACAATGCTATCCAATTCTAGTCTGCTGCTTCTCTGACTCATTTCCTGGAACTCCTATTCAATCACTCCTCTGTAATCACAGGGACATACTTGCTATTCCTCATGTCAGCCATGATCTCACCTCAGAGCTTGTGCTGCGTGTCTTCAGTATAAGCCCCTCCAGACGCTCTCCCCACCCTTCTCAGTCCTGCTCTGTACCCTGGAAGGATGAACCCCATGAACGACTGCAACAGTCCCCCTGGCCCTCTGCTTCCAGGTGTATTCAGCCAGGGCAGAGCACAGCAGAAGATCTGAAGGAAGGACGAATGCGAGGTTAGAGTCTCCTTTTCTCTCCTTTGCGGTGCTTCCTTCCTGCAGTGTTGGTGCAGGCAGTGCGTCCCTCAACCTAAGGTCACAACTCCCATCAGGCAGACTCTCCACGAAACCTCTTATTCCAAGGTTCCCAAACCACTGCCCAGTCATCCCCTCAGGACTAGTGACGATTACAGTGCCCACATCTCTAGCTTCGGGAAATCACGCTGTCCCTTATCATTTCCTTACAGCTGGCCCACAGTTTTTTTTAATTGAAGTGTAGTTGATTATACAATATTGTGTAAAGTTTAGTGTTAGTTCTAGGTGTTAGTTTCAGGTGTACAGCAAAGTGATTCAATGTTATATATATATATATATATATATATATATATATATATATATATATCTTTTTTCTGATTCTTTCCTGTTATAGTTTATTACAAGATAGTATGGAGGGTCCTTTAAAAACTAAAAATAGAGTTACCATGTGATCCAGCAGTCCCACTCCTGGGCATATATCCAAAAAAGACGAAAGCTCTAATTTGAAAAGATACATGCACTTCAATGTTCATAGCAGCACTATTTACAGTAGCCAAGACACGGAAGCAATCTAAAGGGCCCACATTTTAAAAAATAATCACTTTTTTCAACTCTCCTCAAAATATCCAATTTGATTGTATCATCCATCTCCGGCTCTGACTGCTCTGATGCTTTGCACTTGCTGTTTCCTCTGCCTGGGCGCTCTTTTCCAAATATGTACATCACTCACCCCCAAGCCTCTTTCAAGTCTTCACTCAAATGTCACCATCTCAGCGAGGCCCTCCCTGTTCTTCTGACTTAAAATTGCACTTTTCCTCACCCTCTTTCCCTGTACCTCTTCCCTACTTTGCTCTTTTCCATGGCATTTGTAATTCTCTAATATGCCAACTTATTTATTTTATTTATTGCTTATCTCCCCCTCCTCCCATTAGAATTGAAACTCCCTGAAGACAGGGATTTTTGTTTGGTTTTATTCACTGCTTATATCATGAACATGTAGAACAGTACTTAACTGCATGGGGTCAGTATGCAATAGAAGTTTCTTAAATGCATGCAAAGCAAAAAACAAAAACAGAACAAACAGAAAAGCCCTCCTAAGATGCCAGGAGGTTAAGAAAACTTGAAAATCTTGCCAAGTTTTAGTAATGCGATCGGTTTAGCTTTATCCAAACCTAGGCACGTTGTTAACTAGAGATTTTATTGAGTTTCACCACTGGTGACTTACGATTCCTATTTGAACAGGTAAAGTCTAGAAAGACAGACTTGCCCTTCAAATCCCACTTTTAAAGTGAATGTTAAAGTCTATAAATCATTTCAGTTGCTTAATTAGACATAAAGCCAGGTCTCAGAAGTGTACAGCAGAAATAGCTTTAGTTTGATTATATGTGATTACTCAGTGTTTTCTATCTCCTGGCAATATATTGAGCCTCCATTTTGTGAGTTTGTAGGAGAAAGAAATTTTTTACTCAAGTAATTTTGCATGGACGAATTCTCAGTACCTCAGTGCCATCATTCCTGACATGTAGAAAGGCCGAAATCCCTGCATTTCTCTCAGTCTTTGGATCTATAATTCTTTCTATAATTTTCTTGCTCCCTTAGTTCACCTTCCCCTCATTGAAATTAGAAAAATTTTATTCTTTTGTGAATGAAGACCTCTTGACACAAGCCTACCCAGAATGTAGGTATATAATCCATAAATTATTTAAAGTTAAAAGAGCTGTCATTCTGATGATTTCACTTGCATCTTATCCTTAGGAGTTTCCTTTCATGTGAGGATCTGAAAATGTTTTACAAGCATTACTGTATGCTGATACCTGAATGTCCTCCTGCAGGTACCCTGGCCTGCTTTAAAAGTCTCCACCTCTGCCTTAAGCCTGCCAGGAGGACCCCACTGTTCCAACAGAAATAAAATGATGCTTTCCAAGGTTTGTGTATTGTGATTAATATCTTTCCAATGGTCCGTTTGAACATCTTTTACACTCTGGTAGAAATACAGGATACAATTAAAGTAGGCAATATCTAGGGACTTCCCTGGTGGCACAGTGGTTAAGAATCTGCCTGCCAATGCAGGGGACACAGGTTCGAGCCCTGGTCCGGGAAGATCCCACATGCCGCAGAGCAACTAGACCCGTGCACCACAACTACTGAAGCCTGTGCATCCAGAGCCTGTGCTCCACAACAAAGAGAAGCCACCGCAATAAGAAGCCCACGCGCCGTAACCAAGAGTAGCCCCCGCTCTCCGCAACTAGAGAAAGCCTGCACGCAGCAACGAAGACACAACAAGGCAAAAATAAATAATAAATAAATTAATTAATTATTTAAAAATAGGCAATATCTAAGGTTGATGCCCATTTCATATGCCAATATCCAATTTACAGTATGAACTGATATGACAGAACAATCATTTTATTTCAGATTCACAGGTGGATTCATAACTCGATTTATTATGATGGAATGTGTTTACGTGGTAGGGCTCTGAATGTAACAATCTGAAATGGATATTTAATATGGAACTAATTGCTCAACAGTTAAAATTAGTTGTCATATATTATAATAACTTATATTTCTTTTCTGACTAAAAAGTCACATTTATTGTTAGAAATGTGGAGTACATATAAATGCAAACTAAAGGAAAATAAAACTCACTCTTAGTCCCATGGGGCAGTCATAGAGACGTGTCACTCAGATGATGTTCAAAGAAGGGAATTGTTGTCCAGCTTCAAGGAATGTGACTGGCTGACAACCTCCAAAGGTTAACTCCTTCAGCACCTGGCTCAGCTTCCAAGCTGAGGTCCTGCTTATCTCAGGGCAACCCCCAAACAATGACTGAGCAAGGCCATGGTAGCCAAATTCATGGTAACCAAAGTCAAGGAAGTGATGCAAAGGACTAACCATTTCTGCCCAATGCAGCCCCTTCTAATGGGCTATCTTTGCTCCTGAGCTCCTACTGGCCTGATAGAGACTGCCTACAACACAATCTGATGGTTCTCCTACTTAATATTCCTTCCTCCCCTTTTCTTACACAGGTGTTACTCCCCAATAATCCATCTTTTTATTTCAATTGTGGTGAAATAATACACACAACATAAAATTTACCTTATTAACCCTTTTGAAGTATACAGTTCAACAGCATGACGTATATTCACATTGTTGAGATTGAAACTCTGTACCCATTTAACAACTCCCCGTCCTCCCCTCCTCGAGCCCCTGGCAACCACCATTCTACTTTCTGTTTCTATGAACTTGACTGCTCTAGATGACCTCATGTAAGTAGAATCATGCAGTATTTGTCTTTTTGACAAATACTGAGTACAATGTCCTCAAGGTTCAAGGATGTGTCAGAATTTCATTCCTTTGTTAAGGCTGAATAACATTATATTGTACGTATAAATTACA
Source organism: Grampus griseus (assembly GCF_964374135.1). Taxonomy (NCBI): domain Eukaryota; kingdom Metazoa; phylum Chordata; class Mammalia; order Artiodactyla; family Delphinidae; genus Grampus; species Grampus griseus. The sequence continues at coordinate 125,565,065 of NC_138998.1, read as the reverse complement.
TTTTGTTCATCCATTCGTTCATGGACACTTGGGTTGCTTCCACCTTTTGGCTATTATAAATAACACTGCTATGGACATGGGTATGCAAATATCTCTTTGAGACACTGCTTTCAATTCTTTTGGATATATACCCAGAAACAGAATTGCCAAATCATAGGGTAAAAATATTTTTAGTTTTCTGAGGAAGCACCATATTGTTTTCCATAGTGGCTGCACCATTCTGCATTCCCACCAACAGTGCTCAAGTGCTGTATTTTCTCCAGATTCTCATCAACACTTGTTATTTTTTATTTTTTGATAGCAGCCATCCTAATGGGTATGAGGTAGTATCTTGTGATTTTGATTTGCACTTACCTAGTGATTAATAATGTTGAGTATCTTTTCACATGTTTGTTGACCATTTGTATATCTTCTTTAGAAAACTGTTTATTCAAGTCCTTTGTCCATTTTTAAGTTGGATTATATGTTTTGTGTGTGTGTCTGGTTGAGTTGTAGTTGTTTACATACTCTAGATATTAACCTCTCTTCAAATATATAGTCTGTGAATATTTTCTCCCATTTCATAGGTTATCTTTTTACTCTGTTGAGTGTCCTTTGATGCACAGATGTTTTTAATTTTGAGAGTCCAATTTACCTATTTTCACTTTTGTTGCCTGTGCTTTTGGTGTCATAGCCAAGAAATCTTTGTAAAATCCAATGTTATCAAACTTTTCCCCTCTTTTCTTCTAAGAGTTTTATAGTTTTAAGTCTTATATTTAGGTCTTTGATCATTTTGAGCTAACTTTTGTAGTGTGTGGTAGTATAAGGTAGGGGGTCTAACTTGGTTCTTTTGCATGTGGATATCCAGTTTTCCTAGCACCATTTGTCAAATTCCTTATAATCCTTTTGCACTCCTAACTTTGTCACAGTGTCTGCTTCCCAGATGACCCAATTAGCACATCCCTGAATCAGAGGTAGCAACTGCTAAGGTTCTGTATCTATCCTCCCAGTCCTGTCACTCTCTCTCCTCTTCCTCTCTCCCTACAATACACACACACACATGCCCTTCTTCATGCTGCTGTATATGCTGCTATTTAAACATAACAATATATTGTTATGTTTCTGTTTCATTAGATATTTTCAACACCATCAAGTTTAAAAACTCTGTAGTGACTCATGTGGATGTACCATTATTTGCTTAACCAATACACTATTTTTAATGAGCATATATTAAAAGATTACTTCATTTTTTTTAAAAAAAAACTGTTTCCTTTAGAAGACTGACCTATGAAAAAGTATATGCTTGAATTATAGAAAAACCTTTACTGGAAAAGTATTGATTATTGTTTCAATTATTCTTAGTTTTTTTCTTCCTTTATAGACTTTTGTGTAAAATCTGAAAAAAATAAATATTTAGGCTTCTATAAATAAATAAATATAGAATAAAATAGAAATAATAATAGAATAAAATAATAAAATAAAAATAGAATTTGCTAGACCCTTCATATGGTGCACTGGGAGACCTAAAAATGCACTTCATCCAGGTTCTGGTTGGAAGTGATGGGGTTTTAATTCCTCGAGGAACAAGATGCCCTGGGATGGCAAAGCTATTTAGTGTACTTGTTAGCGCATTTGACCTCAAGGCTGACCAGTGTTAAGAAACCTCCAAGTTCTCTTTGCCTTGGATCTCCTTGCTCTATCTCCAGGAACTTACTGAGTTCACTGGCTGCCAAAACTTTGAAAGATTCCTAGCAACAGGGCAGAAGCAACTACAGGCAGAGCAAAGCCATGGAAGACGGGAAACCAAGTTCCCCTCTGGCCTCTTACTGGCTCTGTGATTCTAGTTACATCTCTTACACATTCTGAGCCTTGTTTTCCCCATCTTTAAATTAGCGATAGTAATTACCTTCTGCTCAAAGTTGTTATGAGCTTCAAATAAGGTAACATGTGGGGAAGTAATTTATAAATAGAAGGCATGATACAAATTTCAGTTGTTATTCTTAATAATTAGCTAGTGTGGTCAAGCGTGCAAGTAACCAGTGGCTTCAGTGCCCCGAGCTTCTTGGGGAAACAGGAGGGCTGGCAAACTTCAACTCTCACATGTAACAAACAACTTCACTCACCACAGCTTGCCACATATTTGTCAAGCTGAGCCAAGGCTCCCAAACACTACTCACTGATGGACTGATCTGCAGGTTTCAGCCCAGTCAATGGCAGCTTTTTAACCACAACTGAATATCCATAACAACCAGCGATGGAGATTTGTTGAGTCCTCAGACATTCAGTGGTGCCCAGCTGGTCTAAATCCTCCTTACCAGAACAACCAGAGGCTCCAGGGAGGGTTGGCAATCCCCTGGAGGAACAAGAAAATGCCATTCATTCCAGGCTATTTGATACTCTGTAAGAGTGAAGTCACAGGAACTCAGATATGAAGAAAGTGCAGACTGCCTCACTGACCCTTGTGAAAAGTTAAAGCCTCCGTATAAGTACCAAAGGGCAGAGCCAACCTTCAATTCTATATCCTCCAGCATCCTCAGTCTCTGAGGTATAATAAATAACTCCATCTGAGGAAATTTCCACATCCATTCGACTCCCATTATTTTCACTCCCTCCCCCACCCACCCCCACTGCAATGAAATGCTTCTGAAATCAATGGACTCCAACGTATTTTGAACATAAAGATGAACAGAACGTTCACCATGGTCCCTTTATAGGATTATAAATGCCTGTACCCCTACTCTGGTCAAGAAAGGGAGAAGCTGTTTTCTGATTCTTGTATTAAAACACCTGAAATATGACACTGTTTAATCTTTCAATCAAAGGGAACTAAAACTGGAATTGAGGATTCGGCCTGCTTCTAAGGGAAGGATCAAGACTTAGGGAAAGAGAAAGTCAGGTTGACATTGTTGAGAACTCAGGATACAGCACTGTGTCAAATAAGCATCCTATTCCAGCTCAAAATCTTCCCCTGGCAGCATGGCAGTGGGGATTGTTCATATGAATTCACTGAAAAAAAAAAATGCACTGGTGGTGAATTAAAATAAGAACTTCTATTTTCTAAGCTCCTGTGCTTCCGTAGGTAGAGAGAAAGAGGTAAAGAGGGAATAAAGAGAGAAAAAAATATTTGATACTTAAAGAGTTAATAGTATTCGTGCAGGTTGCAAGTCTGAATAAAGCTAGGAGATATATAAATAGCATCTCCCCTCATACGCACATTTGAAAGAAGTCAAAAATCTATTTCTTAGGGCTCTCAAATTAATTGCTGCTCAAGAAAAATCATTCCAACATTTCCTTGGAGTCAGTCCCCTCCCCCAAATCCTTCCCATCCTGCTCTAACCACCATCCCACACCTCCCTCAGCCTATACCCTGGCTGCTCCAATCCCTCACTTCCATCTAATCCTCTATCGGCTACATGGGTCCAGCTTCCTCAATAACAAGTTGATTTTACTTTTGATAAGTTGCACAATGACCCTGACATCATCAAATAAAATGGACATATTTCTGTTCTTCTCTTACTTGTCCTTGTTGTGATACTTTCCATCATTGGCCGTCTCAGCATCCCTCCTCCTCAGCATCTGGGATATCTCTCTATTCCAGCTTTAACCCCATTTCTCCTTCTGATCCCTTTCAAACACCTTTTGCACATTTCCTTCTCCTTTGTAATCTATGAAATGTTTAGGTTCCCACAGCTCTATTCTAAGCCCCCTGCTCTAATCGGTCTACGAACCAGCCATTGGTCAGCTGATCCATGTTTATCTGCCGACAGTTGTCTTCTAGCTCGTAACACTCTGCTGGACTTCAATCCTGTATAACTGACTGTCCAAGTTTTGCATCACATGGGCATCTGAACCCTCTCAAGCCTTCTAAGAATGGCCCTACCTTCCACCCAGTGGCCACAGCCATAAACCTCATCGACATCTAAACATTCTCCCTTTACTTGCTCTTCCACATCCAGTTAGTCACCGTCCTACAAATTCTATCTCCTTCATTTGTCTCAAAATCATCTTTTCCCTCAATCTCCACTGCCATTGTTTAAGTCCACACTCTCAGCATTTCACTCCAGGTTTAGTTAAATAGCATACTAATGCATCTGCCCACATCAATGGTGCCACTATCTCCCTTCCACCTCTATTCTAGTTACAACTATGAGAATGGTGATTAAAAATGTCAAGTTTTTAAACTTCAGAGTATAATACAAATCTACAGTAATCAAAACAGTTTTGTACTGGCACAAAAACAGACACATAGATCAATGGAACAGAATAGAGAGCCCAGAATTGAACCCACACTTATATGGGTAATTAATCTACAACAAAGGAGTCAAGAATGTACAATGGAGAAAAGTCAGCCTATTCAATAAATGGTGTTAGGAAAACTGGAAGACTACACACAAAAGAATCAAACTGGACTACTTTCTCACACCAAATATGAAAATAAACTCAAAATGGATTAAAGTCTTAAATGTAAGACCTGAAACAATAAAGCTTCTGGAAGAAAATATTATACTCTTTGATATCTGTCTTAGCAATTTTTTTTGGATATGTCTCCTCAGGTAAGGGAAATAAAAGCAAAAATAAACAAATGGGACTACATCAAACTAAGAAGCTTTTACACAGTGAAGGAAACTATCAACAGAATGAAAGAGCCACCTACTAAATGGGAGAAGATAGTTGCAAAAGATATATCTGATAAGATGTTACTATCTAAAATATACAAAGAACTCAACATCACAAAAACAAACAACCCGATTAAAAAATGGGCAGAGTAGTGAATATACATTTTTCTAAAGAAGACATACAGATGGCCAATAGGCACATGAAAAAATGCTCAACATCACTAATCATCATGGAAATGCAAATCAAAACCATCCTGCTTTGTGACCACCTAGAGGGGTGGGATGACGCAAGAGGGAGGGTATATGGGGATATATGTATACGTATAGCTGATGCACTTTGTTATACAGCAGCAACTAACACAACAATGTAAAGCAATTATACTCCAATAAAGATGTTAAAAAAAAACACAATGAAATATCACCTCATATCTGTTAGAATGGCTAATATCAGAAGATAAGAAACAGCAAATGTTGACAAGGATGTGGAGAAAAGAGAACCACTGGCCACTGTTGGTGGGAATGTAAACTGGTGCAGCTAATACGGAAAACAGTATGGAAATTTCTCAAAAAACTTTAAAAAAACTACCATATGATCCAGCAACTCCACTCCTAGGTATTTATGCCCCCCAAAATGAAAAATCTAATTAGAAAAGATACATGCACCCCTAAGTTCCTTGATGCACCATTTACAATACCAAGATACAGAAGCAATCTAAGTGCCCATCAATAGATGAACGGATAAAGAAGATGTGGTATGTATATATATAAATAATGGAATATTACCCAACCATAGAAAAGAAGAAAATCTTTCCATTTGCAACAACATGGATGGAACTAGAAGGTATTATGCTAAGTGAAATAAGTCAGACAGAGAAAGATAAATATTATAGGATTTCACTTATATGTGGAATCTAAAATAAAAGAATAAACAAACAAAAAATAAACAAACAAAAAAATAAACAAAATAAAAGAATAAACAGAAACAGAGTCATCAATACAGAGAACAAACAGATGGTTGCCACAGGGGTTGCCAGGGACTGGGATTAAGAGAGAAATAAGTGAGAGAGATTAAAAGGTACAAACTTTCAGTTACAAAATAAATGGGTCACAGGTATGAAATGTATAGTGTGGGGAATATAGTCAGTAATTATGTAATATCTTTGTATGGTGACAGATGGTAACTAGACTTATCAGGGTGATCATTTTGAAATGTATGGAAATATCGCATCACAATGTTGTATACCAGAAACCAATATAGTGTTGTAGTTCAATTATGCTTCAAGAACAAACAAACTTGTAGAAAAAGAGATCGGATTTGTGGTTACCAGAGGTGGGGGAGTAGGGGTAGGGGTAGGGGGAATTGGATGAAGGTGGTCAAAAAGTACAAACCTCCAGCTCTAAGATAAATAAGTACTAGGGATGTAATGTACAACATGATAAATATAATTAACACTGCTGTATGTTAAAATATATAAAAGCTGTTAAGACAGTAAATCCTAAGAACTCTCATCACAATGAAAAAGAATTTTCTACTCCTTTAATGTTGTATCTATATGAGATGATGGGTGTTCACTGAAGTTATTGTGATAATTATTTCATGATGTATGTAAGTCAAGTCATTATGCTGTACACCTCAAACTTATACAGTGTTGTATGTCAGTTATATCTCAATAAAACTGGAAGAAAATAAATATTTGAAAAATTAAAAGGGAAAAAATTAAAAAATAAATTAATTAAAAAATAAAAGGGAAAAATGAATTTCAGGATTTTCAGTTAGAGGTTTGAGAATTCTGATCACACACACTAACGAGATCTCTACGGGAAACTTCTCTAAATTTCCATTTCCTTACCTCTATAATGAGCCTAATTATACTTTTTTGGAGGTTTGTTAGAATTGAATGAGATACTATGTAAGTAGCTCTTAAACATTGCCTGGCACATAAAAAGTCCCCAATAAGTAAAGAAACTCTATCTTTGTTAATGTTACCTTATCATAACAAAATTCTGATTGTTTTATTTTCTTGGTTATAATCCTAAAATTACATTTCCAGTGCACCCAGAATAAGTTCAGACTCTTCATTTTAGTTTCTATGAACTTCATAATCTGGCTTCTGCCTTCCTTTCGCTTCATCTCCTTAACCGACCTCACATGCCATGTCTTCCCTAGACACATGGGACAACTATAGTTTCCAAAACATACCCTGCTATGTCCTCAGCATATCCACATTACTGTCACTGCTCTTGAATGTGTTTATTCTTTTTATCAGCCAAAAGATTCCTATTCATTCTTTAAAACTCAGATCAAATCTCAAAACCTGCTAGGAAATGTTCTTTTTCCACACAATCTCATTTATCCACATCTACGGGAATCGCATCTTGGGTGTACCTACATCTTTGTGTAACTACATCAAAGCTTTTATCGTCTTCTTCTCTTTGTGCTTCTTAGCTTGACTCTCTCTCCCTGTCCCCCCAATCCAGTACCATAAACTCTGCTGGTACATGGGTCTTGTCTGTGTGTTCACCTCCTCCTATGCCTATCACATAGAAAATGCTCAAAGCAAGTAGAGGAAGGAAGGAAGGGAGGGAGGGAGGGAGGGAGGGAGGAAGGAAGGAAGGAAAAGAAGGAAAGAAAGAAGGAAAGAAGGAATGGAGCAAATAGGAAGATAAGAGTAAATAGATGAAAAAAGGAAAACCAGCCATTTCTTACTATGCTAATGTCCCATGGTATTAGCTCTTCAGCCTCTCAAGTCTCATAGGCCCTCATTTTGCTGCAGAGAGAGACGTTATAATCTCTCATATAGAGAGTTCGTGTCTTCATCTCCCTGCAAACAACTGCCCAGGTAGCTTTGCTTTTGTGCTCCCTATTCAATGGAGTCCCTGCCTCCAGCCTTTTTTTTTTTTTTTTGCGGTACGCGGGCCTCTCACTGTTGTGGCCTCTCCCGTTGCGGAGCATAGGCTCCGGACGCGCAGGCTCAGCAGCCATGGCTCACGGGCCCAGCCGCTCTGCGGCATGTGGGATCTTCCCGGACCGGGGCTCGAACCCGTGTCCCCTGAATCGGCAGGCGGACTCTCAACCACTGCGCCACCAGGGAAGCCCCAGCCTTTTTTTTAATCCACTCTGATCCACAGATCTTCATCCTAACAAATGATCCTTTATTAATCTGGAGAGATTTATCCCTTTGACTTTTTACAGTGCACTTTCAATGACAGGAACAAAAGGACAACCTGTGAAAAGAGCTAGAGAGAGGAATTTGTGCTTTACTTGTATGACTCCCCAGTAACTCAGTGATTCATTGAACAAATATATTTTGAACACTTGCCCTTTGCCTAATAGCGCATGATGCACAAGAAATACAAAAGCTGATACGCAAAGGTCCTGGTTTGACAAGCTCACAGATTAGTAGATTCTTTCAACTGACATTGTTTTGAGTGCCTACTATGTGCCAGGCGCTGTACTTGGTGCTGGGGAAGTAGCAGTGAACAAAACATAAAAAGTTCCTGTTCTCACGGCAGTGACACCCTAGAAAGAAAAGCAGACAATAAACATTTGGGCTGCTCTGAGGAGAAAAGAATAAAGAGGAACAAAAACAAGCACTGGGAGATCAATTATCTACTTAAGGTGGACCAATCAAGAAGTGATTGTACATTTCTTAGAGTAGGGTGGTAATGGTGGTAAAAGAAAACAAAACAAAACCAAAAAACTATTGAATTCTGTGGCGTCGACTGAATCTCCTGACAGATTGAACATGAGTTCTTAAAGAGAAACATGAGTCACGCTGACATCAAGTATTTTTGAATAGTACCTGAGAGAAAAGAGCCACCTTTCCTTGATTTGGAAAAGTCAGCAAGAGTAGATTTTTTTAGTGAAATAAGAAGCAAGATGATGATCTGAGAGTAAAGAATGAAGAGGAAGTGTAGAGAAGAGAGAACTAGTTGTCTGGGAAAGTATTTAATTGTCTATTCCCTCTGTGGTTTGAAGATGAGAGGAAGATGAAAGATAAAAATGTTTAACTTTATGTGGTATGTTTGAGATGCCTAGAAAGAATAACGGCATTTATATATAATCACTGGAAGATGTAATCACTAGAAGACATAACGGTGTAAATTTAAATCAGGATATGTTGTGTTGGTGGAACTGTAACAGTGATATAACTTATCACAGTAGGGGTTCAGGACATCATTCTCCTGCATTAGAGTTACAACAGGGGAACATTTTGTATTTTAGAAAAGAATTGCTTTATTCTTTGTGGATTAGGATAAAGGACCACCAATCCTTTAGGAGTATAATCTTTCTTTATGGCAGCAAAAGTTATACATCATGAGTAATGGGGCTTATGTCGCAGAAATAAATGAATATTCACCAATAGCCAAGAAAAGCATGGTTAACTCCTCTCTGCAGGAGCATTGGCTTATTGCATGCCCAGCTTTATTAAACATTTAGCCTCAGTTGTAAAAACTGTGGAAAGAAAAACCTTCAGTTCATATATCAGAAGAATCAGAACGCATCTCAAAGTTTATCATCTGTATTTCAACCAAAGAACATTTGGTGGATTTTGGTAGTGCTTTATGTAGAATGTGTTGAGTTCTTATATTTCAATAAATAGAATTTACCCCCTGCTTACATGGTAAAAAAAAAAAAGTGTTTTAAGAAGGAAGAAATGATGAACTGCAACAAATGTTACTGGTGATTAAAATAAAATGAAGGCTGAGATTTACCTTTGAGCTTGACAATTTTAAAGTCGTTAATGACAATGACAAAAACAGTTTTTGAGAAGTAAGGGGTAAGAGGGCCTGACAAGAGGAGCTTCCAGAGAGAACAAAAGGAGAGTAACTAGAAATACAGAATATAAATAACTCTTCTAAGGGGTTTTTTCCCAAGAGGAGCAGAGATATGGAGTCATAGCTGCAGGAACATATGGGTTAAGGGAGGGTTGTTAAAATGGAAGATCTTATGGGTCCTTTGAAATCTAATAGAAATGACACAGTGTGAGTAGAAATGATGACGCAGGAGGAGAGAAGTCGTAGGGAAGTAGAGAGAAAATGGAAACTAATGATGAAATAGAGGAATTGGCTTTAGATAAAATGAGGGAGGACAGATCAACCATGGTTACTGGAGATTAAGGCAAAGAAAAGATGTAAGTATTAGATTTATTAAGGGAACATGGCAAATTCTCTTTTTTTAAGGTTTTTGTTTTTTTGATGTGGATCATTTTTTAAAAGTCTTTATTGAATTTGTTACAATATTGCTTCTTTTTTTTTTTTTTCATGCTTTGGTTTTTTGGCCACGAGGCATGTGGGATCTTAGCTCCCCAACCAGGAAACGAACCCACACCCCCTGCATTGGAAGGCGAAGTCTTAAACACTGGACCAACAGGGAAGTCCCTCAAATTCTCTTTTGATTGTTTTTATTTTTTGGCAAAATACAAAGCAAGGTTGAGACTAAGAAATGGGGAGATGGTGGAGGTTTGAGAGAGAGCAGAAGGGATGAACGAGTTAGTTACCTGTGACAGTTTTTAATTGTCTGTCCTCTCTGTGGAATATTTCCTGCAGAAGTCCCCCATCAAAACCACATGAGTCTATGTCATGGCCACAAATGATGATGGAGAGGTGAGCCCTTGTTCTAAATCTGGTTAATTCCATCTTCTCTTAAGACCTCAACCTCCTGGATAAGCCTAGGAGTTAGGACCTCACACAAGATGGGCGAATACTAATTCCTTCCATGGGAATTTCGGACCTGGAAATGAGAGTGTCATTTCCCTCTGGAAAGGCTTGATGTGTGGAAACGCAAATCCTTATTTCATGCCAGGGGAAAGTGAAAAGCACATCTGCAGGGACAGGGGTTGGGGAGAATAAAGTGATGTGAATAAACAGCAAAGTGAGAGGGTCCTGAGAGTGTTGTTAACCCTAACTCCAGGCATTCCTGAATCCTAGACCTTGGATTGCAAGAGAATCCTTAATACTGTCCCATACCCTTTTTTGCTTGACATAGCTTGACTTTGTTTTCTATCACATGCAGCTATAAGGTTCCAAAATAAGCTATAAGGTTCCAAAATAAGCCACGCTCCACCATGGCTGGCCTGGTGAATAAGCAGAACAGGCACTAAGGGTATATAATATGAGGGATTCAGGAAAGTGAACTATCTTCCCCAATTCACCAGCTGTAGTTTATGAAATTCCACAATGAGGGTGGAAGGGACTCACCATTTACAGAGTAACTTCTAGAAGTCTAACCCTAAGCTAGGTGTCTTAAAAACATTATCTCACTGAGATAGTCAGTCCTTTGGCACTGGAGAAAAGCTTAATTTTCCAGAGCCCATGGAAGAAATATCCCTTCCTAAAATATACACATAGATGTCCAAAATATCAGTGTATATGCCTTTGTCCAGCTTTAGGTGGGAGTAACATTAATTATGATATTTAGAAATGATAAAATTATGATTTAATGAGAAGAAAGCAGTGAGGTAAGAAAATGTGAATTCTTGAGCTGGAGACAAAGACACTGAAAATAAGATTACAGTAGACAGAGGGCTAGGAGTGAAGTGGCAGTCACGAAAAATACAACAGCAGACAGAGGTAAATCAGGCATAAAAGGAAAAGCTATAGGCAGCTGCTGAAAGCAACACATTCAGACAGATAAAAAAAGTGTCTGGGAAGCAGAGAGACTGGTGTGTGGAAATGCCTATTAAGGGAATCAATTATTGCTCAATATGTCAGGTGAGCGTTCTCAACTGGATTATAAGGTTGGAAGGGATTACATAAAAAGTAATGTCCTTAGTTATCAGAAGTTCAAAAAAGGAATGTCTGCCTGGATTCAGATTAAAAGCCAGTGGAGAAAAAGAATGTGATACAGAAAATAAATGTCCATAAAAGCCAACTCTCTATCCCATGGAAAGCTTTTTATTTTCAGCTAGAATAAATAACAGGGTATTGTACTTACTGAAATCTAGCTACCAAAACAGAGAGATATCTAATGCATATATATTTATATAATACATATACTGGATACATATTGTATATCTCTTTGATTTGGTGGCTAAATTTAAAATATACAAATATAAAAACATAAAGAAATATGTATATATATATAATGCTATACAAAAATATTATTAAGAAAGGATTATGGGGAGGATTCAAAGTTAAAGGGGCAAGGTTGTCATTTGGGGTGGAGAAAGCCTTAGCAATGAGCTCCTTGCAGTGGAAAAGATCAACAGTAGAATCCTTACACTTACCCCCCTTTTGGAACCGGGAAATCTACCCAATACTTAATTTAAATCTTTATTCTAGAAATTTTCTTCTCCCAGCATTCAGAGCCTGCTGAAGGAGAGTTCTTTACAATCTGGGAAATATTCATACAATTATTTAGGCTCAATTCTCCCTTCTCCCTTTTCTTTTTCCATCTGAGTCTCATTTGAGAGACTTTTCCTCAAGCAATTCTCCAAACGAGGTGTGGGAAAAATATTTCTGAACAACAGGAATTGCAATGGTTTTCAAAATGGCATATCCAAATGTGATTTGAAATGAATAACCCAAAACTTTAAAATTTTTCCCATCATCACAGACACATAGAATGAAAATGAAATGAATCTGGAAAGGAATTTAGGAACCATATGGTACAAAATGCTTATTTTGTTCATAAATAAACTAAGGCCCAGATAGCCAAAAAGAAAGGACCACGGCCATACTGATCGGATCACACAACTGGAAGGAAATCAGAGGTGTTCCACCCTCAGCCCCAATTTCTTCTGAAATATACCTTCTGGGACTTTTGAAGAACTTTCATAAACTCCTGACAGCATTTGAATCTACACATTAATAGCTAATATAAAGGAGATCACTAAAAAGATGATTAACTAATTCAAAAATCTAAACAGCACATACCCTTTGTGAATGAAATGAAGCAATTCATTAAAAATTGGAAGGGGAGAAAAAAATCTTAAATAGTAAAAATAATGCTCTATAGTTAAAGTTATCCATGTACCACATAGATGAGCACCATAAAGTTACACCTAAAATCCCATTCATTATACAGTCACCAAAAAAAATAGCAGAACCCTAGAAGGAGTGGTTACTGAGAGAGAATATCCAATTGATGGTCTTTTTCCATCAAAAGCATTGACAGCAGAGCACAGCAGGTCTGCATCCAAGAAGACAGCTGAGAAAATACTAGAGTAGCTGGACAGGTACAGCAGAACTGTGAATTTTCTCTATTAAATTCAGGAACTGTTCTATGTAGAAAAGGTTTGTTAAAATATAAGAATGAAAGCATTGATTAAATAGTAAAATGAGGGAGATTTCACTGGAGTCACTAAAGGGGGGCACTCACCCCAGCCTAGATCTAATGCTCCCTAACCGGATATGGGGCAGGACTCAGAGACGGAAGATGTCAGCTGACTGGACTGAGGTCCAGAAACTCAGATGAGGTCTTTTCTAGGGCAGCTAAGGAAGGGTGGAAATATAGGAAACTTGGTATAGGAAGAAAGGTAAGAGACGAACCCTGCAGAAATGTGAGGAATATGGGAATAAGGTTGAGTCAGGCACCAACAGAGTCCATCAAGAACACAAATTGGGTGAGTAGCTTAACAGGTCATCAGCAGCCCCACCCAGTGGACAAGAGACCCAGTCAGGCTCAGCTGGCCAGCTTGGTTCTGTCTTAACGGACCCTTTGATGAGGCAACCTGAGGTCTTAGCTCAACCCAGTGACCATGAATCATGTGTTTCAACACTAAGCCATTTTAACATAACGCCAAATGAAAGTAAAGAAAATAGGGTGCCTGACCAGAGGGGCAGAACTAATGGGCCTGCGAGAGCCCATTATTTCTTTGGTGTATTAACCTTCAAGGGAGAAAAGAGCTTTAAGGCCAGAGGAAGCAGCAGCTTCTCAGGCATTAAGAAGATTAAGGGAAATAGTACTGGACTGGAACAGAGAGGAAATTATTTGCCTGTCTTGGAGAGGACATTTCTGTTGTTATTGGCCCTATAAACTATCTTCACCCTCAGTTCCAAATCAGGCAGGGCTGATGGGGTTTGTTGAGGCAATATATCAAATTAGTCTGGAGGGAGGCCTGGAGCCAAGGAGTGTCCTAAATTTATCTAAGTGACAGGACACTTATAAGAGCAAATGGAGCTCCTAGCTGCCACTGTGGACATCAAAGCCAAAATGATGCTTATTAGAAGGCCTGTGCCTTTAGTTCCAGGGAAGAAAGGAAGATTCGGAGAGCAGACCAATGTCCACCTAAAGTCTTTATTACCAGGCTTGAACTTGCGTGAAAATGAAAGAAAATGTCATGAACACAATCAGAAGTTCAGAGATTTCCAGCACCATTAGAACACATGAGGGCTATAATGATGCACACCTACCCCATTCATTGGATTGAGAATGATCAAGATCACATGAATATTATAAAAGCAAGTAAACTGTCTACTAAGCTTTAAGGCAAGAGGCTGTGGAAAGATATTCACCGGCTGAGTGAACACTGAGAGGCCCCGAGGGGCCCTGAGGAGCCCCCTCCAGCCTGGAGAGCTGCCCTTTCGTCACCCTCAGGGGGTAGGAGGCATACATTGTGCTTAGCAAAGCCATAAGAGTCATCTGAGCTTCTCAGTGTAATGCAGTCAGCTTCAATAGACCACAGCCAAACACATCCTACGATTTATGTTCTTGAGGGTTCACAGCAAGTTCATCGTCTTCACACGGACCAGCTAAGCCCTCCCTGTCCCTCACCAATCTCCTCTGCCTCAAGCTGGGTTCCTCAAGAAGCAGACCCTAAGAGTTTAATGTGCAGAACGTTTACATGGGAGAGCCCTAAGTTTCAACACCCGAGCAAAGAAGGAAAAGGAAGCAAGATTCGGCAGAAGTTGAGTCATGATGCTGACCATGACAGCCTCAATCAATGTCATGGGCAGCTCTGAGGCCAGATGCCCCTTCAGAGTTGTCCTGAGATTGGTCAAAATGGCCAGGACTTTAAACCCTCCCTGATCATTCACTAGATGTGGACCACTCGGGGAAGTGTGCAACCATTGGGCAGGGCAGCTCACTGTAGTTCAGGCAGTCTCTGAAGGGGCTGACAGCTGAAGGCTGGTGCCAACAGCATCCCAACAGGTGGAGCAACAAATCCTTCCTTAAAGGAGGATCTGGACAGCACATCACTGTATCTACCACATGCTCTCCATGTGTTTTCTAAATTTCCACGCAACTCCAGGAAGTGAACGTGCAATTGAAGTTTGAACCTCCCAACCATTTTCAATGCAGAAACCATGGCAGGAAAAGAAAAAATGCCAAGTTTGAAAAATGTTTTGATGCCAAGCACCCTGAAGAATTAAAGTAACAGCCTCTGGTATTGCAATTATGAGACCAAGACTAAAAAGTGGCTTTGCTTTAAAACAATGTCTTCCCTTTGTCCCCTTCTGAGAAATGTTCACAAATTTCATTCAGTCAGTGACTTCCTATAGAGAGTCTGCTATGTGCTCGGCATTGCACTAGATCCAGCTGTAGGAGATGCCAGAGAAATACAGAACATGATTTCTAACTTTGAAGACGTTTTGGTCTAGATGGGAAGGAAAATAAACACACAAGAGCATAGGAAAGCACCTTTTTGCTCAACTACAAGCTCTTGGGAGGTCAAGGTAGCATAGTATAGCATCGTATAGCAAATTTTTACTTAATTACCATATAAACTTGGTCACATTACTGATATGAGGTTGATCGGGACAGCTACATCTATAAGGACCACTTTCTTCTTTTTTTTTTTTTAAGTATGGTTGATGTATAATATATAAATTGCAGGTGTACAATAGAGTTTTTCACAAATTTTAAAGGTTATACTCCATTTATAGTTATTGTAAAATATGGGCTATATTCCCCCTGTTGTACAATATATCCTTGTAGCTTATTTTATATCTAATAGTTTGTACCTCTTTCCCTCCTATCCCTATATTTCCCCCTCCCCGCTGGATCTAAATCTACTGTACCTAGCTTACAAGTGTATTGTGAAAATTAAGTAAGGCAAGGGTTTTGCTTTGTAAGTTATAAGAAATAATGTGAATATTTGCTGCTCCTTCCATACCTGACTCTTAGTGTGTCAAAGAAGGGAGAGAAAAACTGATGAGCTGGACAAGTTAGCGATTTCAAAGAAGGAGAGCTGAACATTGGAGCAAAGGCTGCGAGCTGTTAGTGCTCTGCTGGCCCAAAGTGCCCACAGCCTCTGTGATCTGTCCCACGTGATGTTACATTTTGTTTATTCTGAATACCTTTAGAAGGGGTGCATCATTCTAAACACGTTCTAGGTTCGAGCCAGGCACATCATTCCCACTGTCTGTAAATCCCACTGAACAAGCACTGGGAACAGAGCTGTGTCAAAGAGTTTGTTATTGAACTTGCTGCAGCATGGAGTGAAAACCCGAGGAACTGAGGGCTATTGTGGGGAGAGGTGCGAGGAGCTTCTTACGGGGTGTAGGCCTGTGTGAAAGGAGCCCCAGGAGGACTGAAGGAAGCCAGAACCAGCTGTGGACTGGAGGCTGTTGGGAGGTGGGGTTTTTTCATGACTGATTAGCTTATTAAGTTTTATCTAGGAGGTGGGAGGGTTAAATTGAGGTTTAGAGTTGTCATGGGTATGTAGTAGACAGAAGAGGGGGAGCCTTAGTCATTTTTGTGTTTATAGCATGGTCCTGTCTCGTCCCCAGCATGGTGGCAGTGCAGCCCTGTCTGAACAGTGTATACACTCTGTGAACACGTTTATGATCCTCTGGGAAGGTCACGGCCTTGCTGGCAATGAAGCCACTGTCCGTTTCTCTCGTATCTTCCATCCCACCACATGCGCACATTTGCATAAGTCTCTGGGTTTCTTTAGACATCTGGATTTGCTACTCTTATGGGCTAAATCATGTCCACCTAAAATTTGGATGTTAAAGCCCTGACCCAGTATCTTAGAATGTGACTGTATTTGGAGATGGGGCCTTTAGAGAGGTGATTAAGTTAAATGAGGCCATTAGGGTGGGCCCTAATCCAATCTGACTGCATCCTTATAAGAAGAGGAGAGTAGGACACACAGAGGGACATCAGGGATGTACCTCACAGAGGAAGGACCATGTGAGGACATAGGAAAAAGATAGTTATCTGCAGGCCAAGCAGAGAGGCCTCAGAAGAAACCAAACCTGGCAACACTTTGATCTTGGACTTCCAGCCTCCAGAACTGTGAGAAAATAAATAACGTCTGTGGCTTAAGCCCCCCCAGTCTGTGGTACTTCATTATGGCAGTCCTAGAAAACGAATACAGCTACCCTCCCTTAATTGAGCTAGGACAACTTGTGAGTGAGAGTCCAGGCTGAAAGAAACCTAACTCTGCCGGGGGGCAGCTTTCAAGGAGATGATATGAAGAGCAGTCTTGAGGATGAGTTAGAATGCGGCGAGCAGAGAAGCAGGCAAGGGTACCCCCTACAGCAGAGAATCTGGAAGTGTGGTACCTGGACCAGCAGAATCAGCCTCACCTCGGAACTTGTCAGAAATGCAAATTCTCACCGCCCTTCTCACATGTACTAAATCAGAAACTTGGGGGTAGGTCTCGGCCATATTTAACAAGCCCTCCAAGGGATGCGGATGCCGGCTAGGGTGTGAGAACCACAGCCCTACAGTAGGCGAGAAGGCTCCCAAGTGCAATGCTGAGTGGTTCAGGGTAGCTAATAAATACTAGCGTGACTCGGGAAGGTTTAAAGAGAGAAGTGGGAGTTGAGTGGAGCCTTGAAAGAGGTAGAAAGGTGGGTCAGTGTGAGGAGGAGAGGCAGTGGGGATACAGAAATAACGAGCCGAAACTCCTGCCTCTGGCTTAATCCTTAGCTTAGGACTTGAGGTCTAAACATTGCAGTGCTCGAAGGTCAAAATAACCCTAAAATTAAGAGGCTTAGGACCAAGGGCACATTATCCTGGATTTTCTACCAAAACAAAGACTTAATGAAGAACTTGTTCAACATTAATCTGAAGTGGTGAAAAACACTTAAAACAGTCCATCCGGAAAAGTTAAAAGTTCTCAAGCAGAGAACTGAAAGAGATATTGAAAGAGATATTTTAGAGCCAAATTGAAGAGGATGTAAAAGTTGCATTAATCGTCCAGAAGGCATCCTTTGTGTGGAACGCAACCTCAGCTACAGGCGTTTAGTGAAATTAAATCTTTTCACACCTCGCCAAACTTGGGACTTTCCTGTATGAGGGACTGGAGCCCACCTTCTGGAAAAGGGTTGCCGCAATGCTCACCTGCCAATGTTTCACGGGTGGGGGGGTTGGGGGAGGGTAGTGATGCAGAGGCTGAAGAGGAACAAAAACCATGAGCCCAGTGAAGAAAAGACAATCTGCATCATGATACTTTGGACTTAACAAAATTTGCTGTTAGCAAATTGAGTCATTCAAATCTAAGATTGGAAAGTTTTAATTAGTCTTTCATTCATGCTGGGTTGTTTTTGTTCTTTGTTTTTACAGAATTGATTGCATTGCTTTTGCTTTCCCATGCCACGTGAATGCACCTGACCAATTATTTATCGTTTCTACCCCCTTGACAGGGATGAGTCTGTGTCCTGTAAATCATCTTCCCATTCAGTTTATTTCCTTGGAACTTGGACTTCTGTGTTGACAGTGTGTGACTAATTTGCATGTTTCTCTCAGCTCC
The DNA here is from genome assembly GCF_964374135.1 of Grampus griseus. NCBI lineage: Eukaryota > Metazoa > Chordata > Mammalia > Artiodactyla > Delphinidae > Grampus > Grampus griseus. The sequence goes on along the minus strand of NC_138998.1, from coordinate 125,546,821 downwards.
CTTTCTCCATACCTTGCACAGATGTTATCATTTATGCTTTAGCTTTTTCAGATCCCTTTATAGCATAAACTAGTTTCTTCATGTTCATTTAATTGCACCCTGAGAAATTATCTATCCACATACTCAGTGGCAAAAGATAAGAACAGATGGCTCTAAAACTGAAATAGGAATTCTTCTGGAAACTTAAAGGGAAAAATTGTGTTCAGGGACTGGATTGTGTATATTTCACGTTTTTAGTTCCCATAAACAAGTTGACTTCCTCAAATCAGATATAGATTTGACAAAACCATTTATTCAGCAATGGCTTCCTTGCCCTTCTTCAACAGTGACATAAAATATCTGAGCATTTTCTTTCCTCGCTGATAAGAAAACTATTCAAATGCACTGCCATAATATTTATTTAATTAGTTTGCTGAAATCTTTCTACGGAGAAATAAATGCGACTCTACTCTTTCCCTTTTAGACTTGTAAAATGAAGCTGACTTCCAGTGCTACAAAATTTTAGTGTCATTTGAGTCTTCCAAAGATGAAACCTAGAAAATACAAATTTAAAAAGAGCCTCATATAAACTGTACTGTTATTTTAATCAGCACTTCTATTCACTTTCTTTTTTTTATTTGCCAGCTTTTCTTCTGATTGTATCATAATAACTGTCTAGACACTGTTCTCAACTGTGATGGATTTTAAGAGACTGTACAAACGGGGCCAGAAAAAAATAAATTAGCAGTACTGTGCATTAAAGTGCCACAGTTTAAAACGTTATGAATAGAAAAATCATTGACTACTTACATGTCAGCTAAGATAGCCTGCTATCTATTCATTTTCTTCAAGGTTATAGCTTTTGATTAGGAAGTTCTTAACCACCTTGCTGTCAAAAGCTATAATACATAATGACTTACAGCAGTATGTTTCTATGTTCCCCATTTAACTTTTTGTTTTACACTAGATGTAAAAGCTTCATGGGAATCTTGATTTGGGGTTAAGTTACAGCTGTGATTATAATGGTCTTGGGGACTGGTCTTAAGAGTTTCTGACTTCTTTGGGGATTTGCAGGACTGCCATAGGTTCAAAGCCACAGTTATTAATGTTTTACTTAAAGCAATACAACAATAACAATGACAACAAACAATATCAGAAACAATTCTCCCAGTCTGATATTTAATCAGTAGGAACTGGTATAACCATAATGAATGACTTCCTAACAGGCTGAAAATCAGCTAATGCCCTAAGCATCCCCTAACCCAAAGCCCTACCACTCCACCTCTGCTGCCTCAGCCCCTTCTCCAGTATCTCCATCTCTTAATGACCTGACACCTAAAGTTTAACATCTGGCCCAGTAGGGAAACTCCGTTCATGGTATGTTCTGACTGGCTACTACTCACTGATAAGCAAATATGCTATAAGTATTTTTAATGTTATTCCTGATTAAACCTTATCACTTATCATCTCAGCGAGCATGTTAGTATCCAGGAAAGCCAGATAAAAATGGGTCTCAGAACAACTCCTAGATGTGTGAAATGAAAAAGAAGGAGGTAGAGGAAATCACGAAATGGGGAATAAAAAAAGATGTATGGGGAGAGGGTTTCTGCTGCGAAGCTTCAAAAGACTGTTATAGTTGCAAATAAATCTTTATTTCAGCATTTTCTTTCAGGTCAACTTATCTTTGACAATTACCTAATTGCTCTATAGGATTTTCTCAGAGGCAGGATGACTTACCGTGTTCTGCAATGTGACAAAAGATATATTCAGCCCCTAAGGTTAGAATTTGGGAATATTTGTAGGTGGGCAGGATTCTGCCTGCAAGCTTACATGTATCCAGTTGATGGTACCCCACCCACACCTCCTTTACTGAGCCAATGCACCTGTCCCCCAGCAGCTGGTGTTCGTTTCTAGTGGTTCACAGGTGCACCCTCTTACAGGTAATTTGTGTCAGCCAAGGAGATCACCCTTGCCTGCAAATGCCTGGGAGGTATGCTTCCACCACCAGCAGAATAGCTTGCTCCTAAGGACTGATTCTATCCTTGCAGGATAATTTCCTGGTGCTATTCATGCTCCAGAGCCCCTCATCAGGTTGAGCTAGATAACCACACCTTTGTTTAGCTTCTTCTCCTGCACCAGCCTGCTTTCCTTGTGTCCTTGAAGACTTCTCCTGAAAGCACTCCCTTAAAGAATCCGTGTGTCAGTTTCCACTTTTAGATAACCCAATGCTTTTTTTTTTCTTGAAGACAGAATTGAAGACTTTTTTTCCTAAATATAAATGACAAAACATTATCTTTTTACACTTTCATCAAGTCTAATTTTTAGACTTTTGTCAAACAAATTTGAGGGACATTAATAATGTTTAACGTTGATTTTCTACAAATTATACCATTACAAATCTAAAATAGAATGTAGTCCTAGTTTTCTTTTCTGTTGCAATACTTTTTTTCTTTTTGTTGGACTTCCGTATTTGAAACTCATGTTTTCTATTATGTTTTCCCCATTTCTGGTTATCCTGCACATACAGAGATATAAAGGAAAGTGTCAATACATTGTAGACTACAATTAGCCACCTCAGCTAATAGAGAAGGCATCTGGGTATTTTTAATTTGCCCCCCACCCCATCCACTCTCCACCCTTCTCCATCCTGCTCTGAGCCCCAAGACTTTAACTTCTGGGGACTGTACCAACAGGCTTCCTTGCCCTCCAACTTTCAGTTCAGCCAATGGGAGACATTTGCAAAGAAATTGAAGGATTAGTGAAGAATGAAGCAAGCATTTTTATTCCAGCAGCAACCTCCCTGCCAGGTCATCACAGGCTGGCTCTGACCCTCTATCCAAGGCCCCAGTTCCTTCTGGGCAGCCCTTTCCATCTAGCTATTTTCTCTGTATTCCAGTAACTAATTGCTTCCCACCCCAGACCCCTCAGAACCCCTGCTTTTGCTGGCTCTAGGGTACTGCCCTATCCTTTGTTACTTAACTCTGCCCACATCATTAAGCTCCCTTCAGTGGTCCCTTTGAGAGTGTGATCTTCTGTCTGGACACTGGGTGAAACAATAGGATGTCCTAAGTTGGTTAACATTGGAATAGAAAATATTTCTTGGGAAAAAATGAACCTGATAAAAATACTTAAGTTATTCCTAGGGTATCTGTTTACTTAGGAACTCCTAGACTCATTATTACCCACTGATTTTTTTTTTTCTGGTTATAGTCATTCAATCATTCCTTTTTTTCATTTATTCCATAAGCAGTTATTGATCACCAACTAAGACTGATGCTCTGTGAGCTATGGTAATCATGCAAGGCACAGAACTACAGTGTCATGCACTACATCATAAATTTCTCCCTGTGAATGATTTCCAGGTTACCTTTGAACAGTGACTGTAGGCGAATGAAAATGCTAAAGAATGGAAGTAAACATGCTGACCTCTATTTGGTACTAAAATGAGAAAGCCCAGGGATTAAAGGAATGAAAGTGACTTATAAGACAATTGCTCTTACAGTAAGAGATTGAAGTACCACTCTGGAGAGGTCTCAATGGATGAAGAGGTGATCAACCCTTTGCATGGAAAAGCCTGTGCCCTAGAAGAGGCCTGGTAGCTAAGTGGATGGTCTTAAAGCTGTGCTGAAAATTGGGGTGAAAAAATCTGTGAATCCCAAACGCTTTGGAAACAATTTCCCAGGATGTCTTACCTAAGGGGCACATCATTCAACAGTGACTGAAGAGTCAATTTAGTGAAAGTCAGTCAAACAAACTGTTTGATATTCTCAAGACTAAAAAAACCAGTTGTGTGACTAAGTTTTTCATTTTTCAAGGCAGTCACTGTTGAAAGAATCTAAATTTTTCAGATGATTGCATTTAGAATAACACTGAGGTTTAATCTCTGAGTTGTTCTTTCTGCTACAGACATCTTGAAACAGAGGAAATGAGTGCTACAGAGTAAAAAAAAGTCTTCAGGACAAAAGCGTGGTTTAGGGTACCACTTACAAAATATTTCTACATTTTGCTGCATGTTCTATATTGCTGAATCATAACTAAATATGTTTTCCCCAAAAAAATGTATTTCTTTAAATTAAAGGAGCTAGGGAAATGCTGATATAATCAAGAAAAGGTATTGAACTTAACAAAAGTATAGAGTGTTGCCTTCATTCTTAACCCCTACCACTTGGTCCAGTTCCCTGGCACTTCTGATTATGGCATGCAGATTGTTGAATGACTAAAAAAGAGCAGAAGTTATTTGTAGATGGCAATAATTCCATCTGTGTCTAAGAAGACGAAGAGACATTTGACAAAGATATTGACCAGTATAATAAATATTTGAGAGCTGGCCAATCCATGTCAGGTAAATTTACCTGAAATAATATTATGCATAGATTTGTAAGCTCCTATTGAAATATAAAGATTTGCTGATATTTTTGTGAAATACAGTGCTGTTTCTAGCCTATGCTCATATTCATCACAGCTGCTATATGCAATCTGAAGATATTCAGATGGGGAATGGGAAGCATTAAATACTCCAGTTGCAAATTTATCTTCAAGAAGAGTAGGACTAACTAATGAACACTTCTTTGGCTAAACAATCAAATGTGGCACACTGTTGGTTGGCTGGTCTCTGTCAAATACAAGGGTTTCCTGGGCTTCCCTGGTGGCGCAGTGGTTGAGAGTCCGCCTGCCGATGCAGGGGACGCGGGTTCGTGCCCCGGTTCAGGAGGATCCCACATGCCGTGGAGTGGCTGGGCCCGTGAGCCATGGCCGCTGAGCCTATGCGTCCGGAGCCTGTGCTCCGCAACGGGAGAGGCCACAACAGTGAGAGGCCCGCGTACCGCAAAAAAAAAAAATGCAAGGGTTCCCTCATATGATAAGAAATTTGGGAGTGAAACAAATTGTCAGCACAGGGCTTCTGAGTGCCTTGGGAGACAGACGGTATGCCATTTTTATCTTGATATTCCAAAACCTAGGTCAGTGCTTGGTGTACACTACACACAGTGTATGCAAACACTGGTCATAAATATCTGTGGAGTGAACCAGTGTGCTTTGAGTTTTAGCAAAGGGTAACATTCAGTGCCCCTCTTTAGGGCATGAAAGTGTCAAAACAATAAATGACCTCATTTGGCCAGGTAGGAAACAGGTATGTCCACAATTTGACATGAAGTAATGCTGTGAGAGAGAAACATAATAAGCACAATGTATTTATTTTCCTGGAAAACCAATGGCTTCCATTTATATTCAAGCCAAAACGTTCAGTTCTTTATACATAGTCCTCAATGGTCAGCTCTGATAGGGATGAATTTTGTCCACACTAAGTGGGAGAAATATCACAACTTTGTTTCTTTAAATCAGCTTAGTTCAACTGTGATCCATCCCATTGGAATTCCTACTCATGCTTAGCCCCAGCCTCCAATGCCCACCTCCATGTGTGCATGAACGTGCACGTGCGTGCGCGTGCGCACACACACACACACACAGATGAGGCTCTGATGAGGCAAAGATAAGAATAAAACAAAGTTCTAGTCTTTGGAAAGGTCCTTCTAAGATCCTTCAATTTTCACTCTACTTCTGAGTATGTTTAGTATGGTTCTTTTGTGTCTTGTAACCTGCCCCTGGGTCACACTGGGGGTATAGGGATTTGGGTGAGTCTGAGCAAAAAGAGCCACTCCTTCCTGAGGACTCCTTACTCTCCCTGGTGCTGTCAGACTGAAGAGCTTGAGTCCACAACACCAGCAGCCTGTGGTCCTTTCTCCCCCTTTCATTCTGACTTAGCTCTTTCCCTGCTTCCAAATCCTCTCCCTTGTTCCTCACCAACTCTGGCACTCCATCACTTCTAAAGGGCTGAGATTTTTATATAAAAGAAAAAAAGAAGCTTTGGGTTTGACTGCTTGTGTTTTCTGCCAGGCTAACATTATCCATGAAGCAAGAAATTTCAAAGCCTGGATTCTGCCTTGAAATAGAGCAAGGAAAAAGCAGAAGTAGAACAAATACGACTGAATGTCTTAAATTGTCTGCTGCAAAATAAAGCCAAAGTGTTTTTGGTGAAATTCAAGAGGGTGGTAGATGGATATTTGTAATACTAACGTTGGCTAAAGGTGAATTTTAAAACTGTATTTTAGGAATTGTTTATTAGTTACTCATTATGATTTTGAAAGAATCACTTTAATTGTACATTTTTACTTATGTCACCTGAAATTCTAGTAGATGATCTAGTGGTAGATTTGTGGTGGGACCACACTCAGTGTGATTTGTGAGGGTGTATCTGTGTGTTTCCTTATAAACTCTTACCTTGCAGTATAATTTTCTCCTAAGAGCTTAGCTGCTTTGAGAAATAAATTTAGAACTCAGGTGAGGTGTCTGTTAAATAAAACCACAGAAAGCCTGGAAAACAATTTTTCTAATATTCTAATCTACCTCCAATTGGCAGGATTTACCATAATTCTATTTCAAACTTGACCCAACCTCTCCATACATATTTTTCATATGTGGCATGTTTTATCAAATATTTTGCCTTAAATACAAAGGAAGTTCCTTTGTGAAAAAAACGTATATTAAATCTTTTTCCTAACTGAGATGTTGGTCTAAAGCAATGTTCAAAATTAATGTAGAATATTTTATTCTTTTTATAAGATCACTAAGACTACTTTTTGTCTAACAAAAAAAGGACCATTTATCGTAGGTAGGAAAGTGGATGGATAGATATATTTTACAGTAGGAAAGAGTAATAAATATTTAAGATTCATAGGCGTATCACTGTGCTATATAGTTCGTGTAGAGTACATTTTCCTAAAATTTTGACCACCTATTTTTTGAGGAAAAAAATGCCCAGGTAATGCAGTCACTAAGCAACCAATTGGATGCCTGTTTTCAAGGACAGTTACACATACACACATACACATATAATATGCTTGCATGTATTCACCAAGTGTTTCCAAAAGGCTTTGAAATCCAAACACACTCTAGGAATTAGCACTACTCTCAAATACGTCAAGAGCTCTGCAGTTCCCAGTAATAATCTGGATCAAAGGCCATTATGCATCCCCAGCTGGGCTCAACATCTGCTCTGAATATGTATTTACTAGTGAACACTTTAAGAATTTAGAGGCTAATCTGGAAGGACCAGATCAATTCGACCCGTGTTTTAATGTTCCTGTGTTTAATGCAATCTGTATTTGAATTCTTTGCTGACTCTCTGCACTTTTTCTTGAAGTTCCCGTCTAGTATTGAAGAGAAAAGATGTGGGAGGATCCCTTTTTTGTTATTTGTCTCATTTGGTTAACAGATGCAGTCTGATAAAGAGTAAGAAGTCTTCGCAGGTGAGAAGGGTCTCAGATGTGGGCTCTTTCCTTGGCTCTATAAACTTTATTACTGTTTCTGAAATAGACTCCCAACCTGTTATAGACAAATAGATTTCACTGCATGACTTATAGAAATGTTGGTTGTCTCTGGGGCTTGTATTTGGCTGGTATGACTGGTTATTAAAATAGAAATCCTTGGGTACCCTTAGAATTATCCTAAAACTCCCTCCCCCACCACCCTTCCACCACCCTTGGGTCCCACTGACCTCCCCTGTACTCTAGCTCTATGACTGTGTCTGCTCTGATTGATTTGTGGCCATCCATCAAATTGTTAAATATTTTTCACATTATCTAAGGTCTTTTAATTATACTTGTCCTTCTGTGCTTAGAGATAGTAAGCCAAATTGATGGTAGGGTTACCAGAATATTCTTTGTCAAGTGAGCTGTTCTCCATTATGAAATGAATCTTTTAATTCAGGAAGTGCATTACTTTGGAGACCCTACTAATGTTATCATCAGGGCAGACAGGAACTAGAAATTACGTCATGTACCTAGTACTCCCCCACCCCCCAGATTCTCATGATGACCCATGGAGCTGGCACTCTCTGCTCCGTTGTGTAATGTGTATGCCTTCTTCCCATCCCACTCTCATACACCTCACATTCAAATTGGTTTTCTTCATTCAACTTGCCCTACCTAGGACATCCCATGTTCACCTTCACAAATTCCTCCCATCCTTTTTTTTTAATTGTGGTAAAAGTCACATAATATAAAACATACTATTTTAACCATATTTAACTGTACAGGTCAGTGGCATTAAGTACATTCACATTGTTGTGCAACTCTCACCATTATCCATCTCCCGAATTTTTCACCTTTCTAAACTGAAACTCTGTCCCCATTAAACACTAACTCCCCTTTCCCCCTCTCCACGGCCCCCTGCCAAGCCCCAGCCCCTGGCATTAACCAATGTACTTTCTGACTTTATGAATTTGACTATTCTAGATACCTCATATAAGTGGAATCTAACAGTATTTGTCTGCACCTACCGTATACTGGAATGCATTTTTAAGGTTAATTTAATATATGTTCTACAAACAGATTGTACCTTTTTTAGTACCCTGTGCTACACAGTAGGTTCTCATTAGTTATCTATTTTATACATAGTAGTGTATATATGTCAATCCCAATCTCCCGATTTATCCCACCCCCTCCTCTTTCCCCCTTTGGTGTCCATACGTTTGTTCTCTATGTCCATGTCTCTCCTCCCCTCCTTTTTATACAGTCCCTTCATCCATATGGCTCTGTGCTCATCCTTAGGACTCTGCTTTTGTCATTCAAAGAAATTGATTATCTAAACACATCTCTGCTGATGTGATGTTTACTGCTATCATGAGAAGAAAAGACTTGTACCTAGTGAACTGGGTTTGGTCAGTGACATTCTGGAGTCAGGGTCCTCACACGTCCTTTATTAGCCAACCCAAAAGACACTCTTAACCAGTGAGTCCTACAGGCCTGGGAGGGATGCTGACTCACAAGAAGCTGGCTGAACCTTTTGGAGGCACCGTTACTCATGCCTCCTTCCCATCTGTGCACTCCTTTCCAGAAGAAGGAGCATTTTCCAAAAATTGTACTGACATAGTCCGAATGAAGCAGAGGTTTTTTTATACCCTTACTTAGTGAGTTTAAGAGACTGTTCACATTGCCTGCTTGCATGGGGCAAGCAAGGAAGAATAAATCAGTCTGCTTTAATTTTTCAGAACGGCTGGATTGGGTCCCAGATCATCAAGTTGTTATGGTACCTTCGTTTTGCTTTGGCCCCGGAGACACTGCTGAGTAATATTCTTTAACCCAATTATATTCACACTTCTCTCAAGTCCTGTTGTGTTCAATAAGGATAAACATTATTCAATGGCATATTACTTCTTTAAAAGGTTTCAAACAGCATGACCTTTAGATTCCATTTCTTCTAGCACAATCTATCAGCCACATCTCACTGCCTGATACTTCACACCTCAAGTATCTAAAATCTACTCACTATTTGCTCATTCAAATTCATGTAAGAATCCATCACGCCATATAAAATTTATCTCAGCTTATGGGTTTTCTCTGAGGGACCCCTAATATTCTGCCTCTGTCCATATTCTAGAAGGGTGGTTGTATAGCATAGTGTTCCTGTTCTGATATTCAAGAAAAATCATCAGAATATACAGGTTTGCTAAAAAGGACCCAAACCACTTGAAGGAGAAACAGTAGCCAAGAGTTTGGGGGTGGAAATGGCAAAGATGTTGCTGGTTTTCAGAAATATCAGGACCATCTGCTATGTCAACATTTCTGCCACAGTCAGAACCAGCTGGTGAGAATAAAGGCTCCACAGGATCGCAGCCCCTGAGATGAGAGAAGTCAGTCTTCCTGACAGGGGAAAGCTTGTTTTGGAAGGGGTTTGACCGTTAGGGGAGACAGTGAGTGGGGAGCTGCAGGCCCCAACAAGGTCTGTGTTTGCAAACACAACGTAGATCATACGACTGATGAGGGCTGTTTGTCCTGGCCTCGTCTCAAGAACGCCTTAGTCACACACATGGCGTTTATAGAAGTAAGGTGCCATATTACTCACTGGAACACCTTGTCCACACCTTGACTGGAGATGTTATGGGGCATCGATAAATTGGATTCTCTACTCTTCTTGGAGTTGTCCTGGGAGAGCATGAGAAAACAGTAAATGAAGGCTGGCCATTGTGGTGTGGAGGATTATCCTGAGACTATTGTGAGCCGTGGTGTGTTTGTCTACATGAAGAAACAGTGGGTCAGATGACTCACTGGGGGAAGTGAAGAACGCTCTCCCAAGAAAACATTCCCTAAGCTATGTCTGCGCAGGAAACATTCCTGTCACCATTTACTTCCTCCTGGCCCCAAATATCCATCCACTTGTCACCAAAAATTCATGATTTGGGTTTAATCTAAGGGCCTCATGAAGAATGCCATCATCATTTCAAGGTAGACAGAGTGTCATGGGATAAAAGGTAAAACAAAGACCTGTATTAGATCAGGTGTATCATTAAGGTCTGATAAACTGGAAAAGATGTGATTCAATTTTACTTTGGTTTCAATTCTGTAGAATGCTAGAATTGGTATGATCTTACTATCTTTAGGTCTAATCTATTACGGTATAACAGTAGTTACCTTTAACTTCTTTCAAACCTGTATAAATATAATAATTAGGAATATGTTGCAGAGATTTTGTGTGTGTGTGTGTGTGTGTGTGTGTAACTGTTCCTCTGGCTCTCAGTCCAACTATTGACAAGTGCTGTTTTGTTGTACTGTCCTATGGCAATGGTTTTTCAAGAAAATTAAGCAAGTGATAGTCTCCATTTTAGTACATCTTAGGTAATCTCCTAAAAACTAAAATGACTTTTCCTATATAATGACAGAATGGTCCATCCTCCCAATTTGACTTTATTTATACAGGTAATTCTCAGAATCCTCACAGTAGCCAGTTCCCAAGACAGCTCCCTTGAATAATCCATAAGATCACTTTTATTGCACTGTAGTCCAAATGTGAATCTTGCAGAGATTATTTTTCATGGCAGTTCATAAACATTCTAGTTCCTTTTTAGCTAGACTTGTCACTAACAAAGCATTTACAGTCAACACTGCAAGGTGGCTATCAAAACTGAATTCCGTTCCTCCATACTAAAGATATTTATGTACTTAGAAAAACAACTACTCAGATTCATTAAGTACAGCTATAAATCTTCCTCCTGAAATGGTGATTCTGCTCTCTTCAAGTCTCTGCAGAAGCACAGTGCTAACTGTGCTGCAGGTTGACTTTAGCCTAGAGGCAGACTGCTACAGAGACCGTATGGTAGTGTAGATAGAGTGTGAAAAGAATCCACCCCCCCAGTCTGCCCTGAGGTGCCAGGCAACCTTGAGCAAGTCATTTGGGCTTTTCTTTGCATTTCAGAGTTTCTTTCTACAACAATGGAAAAATCCTTGCATCTTCTCTCTTTGCAAGAATCATTCTAATATTGCCTTAATTTCTTCCTATTATATACATTTTATTGTTTTCCTATTTAATTTCCCTTATGATATGACCATCCAACATTCCTGGGTAACTGTGTGATTATGTCAGAGAATCAGAGGACATTTATGCTTTGGGCAGGAAGTTGGATTAGAATACTTAGGCAACTGTTAAAGCCTATGAACTTCCTTCATTTCTCATGCTTCATTGAAATGTTACAATATTTTCTTCATGGCCTTCTTTTTTTCATATCTGCTCTATGCCCCTTCCCCAGTCTTCTTTTATATAATCCACATTTGTTTTTAATACTTCAAACTTCCTAAACAAAAGAAAGGGCTACATATTACTGAGTTCTAGCATATGGGAGATGATTTATTCATTCAGCAAGCATGTAATCAATAACAGAGTTGAAGGACTGTCAGACAAAAATAGGACAAAGTTAGGAGAGTTTCAAAGAGAAAAATTTTTGACTCAGCATAAATTTTTTTCTTCCCATGTCGACTTGCTTAAATGTGAGACATGTAGGATAGAGAGCATTGCTTTGCTAGAAGAAGGCCATGTGCTGAAAAAGAAGGAAATTCTGGGTACTACCACAACCTGCATACAACTACCCTAGCTGCACAGGCTAGGCCAGCAGAATCACTGGCTTGTCCAGTAGGGTTCTCAGAACAGGCCTGATGGAATCAGGCAGTGATACCAGTGGACCCTGTTCAGCTATTGGGATGGAGGTTCCCTGGCTATGATGTGAAGTCAGATTTCAAGATTTTGGAACATTATCCCATCCTCAACAGCACCCTAACCAGTGGCTAGAGAACCACCACCACCACCATTGCCCTCATTCTCAGTGAAAAAGGACTGCCTAGAAATGGGGATAGTATTTGCCCCAACATACCTGGGTTCTGGCCCTGTCCTAGTTTTAGAAAGAAACTGAGATTCTGGGTAGTATAACCATGCAGACTACTGAGAAAAGAAAAGGGAAAAAAGCAGCCCCTGACATCCAGAAGGTGGCCTTGCACACACAGCTAGGTCATGTTATTTTCCTATTGGACACCAACAATCTCACAGAATACCAACATCAGACAAGGTTACTCTGAGACTAAGATAAAGTAAGACAAAACAAGCCTACTTCATAACCTTGTCTAAGTGCAGATAAAACCGAGGTCACTGCGCCACCCATAAAATACCAAACACCCCTTCTCTTGGCCACCATGAGTGGCTGCTCCTTCTTTACTAGTTTGCTCTGTCTATAGGTAAGATTTCTTTTTTCTTTTTCTTTTTTTGCGGTACGCGGGCTTCTCACTGTTGTGGCCTCTCCCGTTGCGGAGCACAGCCTCCGGACGCGCAGGCTCAGCGGCCGTGGTTCACGGGCCCAGCCGCTACGCGGCATGTGGGATCTTCTCGGACGGGGGCATGAATACGTGTCCCCCGCATCGGCAGTTGGACTCTCAACCACTGCACCACCAGGGAAGCCCTATAGGTAAGATTTCTTGATACCCGATTGTAGAACTGGCCCTGCTCTCTGACAGCATCCAATCTAGAGTGACCCCCCTGCTTTTTTAGACCTTCCCTCATATCACTCAACCATAGCCCAAATCCTCTAAGACAGTGGTCCCCAACCTTTTTGGCACCAGGAACTGGTTTCCTGGAAGACAATTTTTCCACGGACAGGGGACAGGGATGGTTTCGGGATGATTCAAGCTCATTACATTTATTGTGCACTTTATTTCTATTATTATTACACTGTGATATGCAATGAAATAATTATACAACTTACCATAATGTAGAATCAGTGAGAGTCCTGAGTTTGTTTTCCTGCAACTGGATGGTCCCATCTGGAGGTGATGGGAGACAGTGACACCTGAAGTGTGTGACTTATGTCCAGTCTACTCCGTAATCTCATTTTTGTTGCTGTCACTGCAGAAAACCCTGCTTCACAAAGACAGGACATTGGAAATGCAAGCAGGCTTTTCAGTGTTTTTGTGGCAATATCAGAATGTTCCACCTTGACTTTAATCCAGAACGTATGGAGATTTGAAGTTGTCTCAAACATATGTTTAAGGCCACCGTCATTCGCGATCTCAAGCAGTTGATCCTCTTCTAGCATGGACAAAGTCAATTCACCTGGCTTATTCACAAATGGGTCACGGATCCATTCCTTCCCAGTTTGGGGGTCTTCTGTGGTTGGGAAGTAATGCTCAGACTCTTTTGAAAGCTGAGATAGGTGATCATGCACCAGCTGGGAGAAAGAAGGCCCTGGCTCAGTCTCTTGCAAAATCTCTGCTAATGTTTGAAACATGTCACAAATCCCAATGTTCACTCGTCGCCCCCATAATTCCAGTTTGGCTTTGAATGCAGCCACTTTATCTGCCAACTTGAACACAGTTGTCATTCCCCCCTGAAGTGACAGACTGAGTTCGTTGAGCAGGTTGAATATGTCACACAAGTAAGCAAGTTTTGCAACCCATTCTGTGTCACTGAAATGTGCTGCCAGTGGTGACTGTTTTTCTAAAATAGATCTCTGGAGTGGCTCCCATAACTCAGAAACTCTGGCCAGTGACCTACCTTTAGAAGCTGTCTCACTTCTGTGTATAAGAGAAGACGTGTGTGCTCTGCATCCATCTCTGCACAGAGCTACACGAACAGACATGAATTAAAAGCATGTACTTTAATGACGTTGATAATTTTGATCACATCCTGCAAAACGTTGTTAAGTTCAGGTGACATTTTTTGGCTAGCCAGCATTTCTCTATGGATGACACAGTCCATAGACTCACATTCAGAAGCGACCTCTTTGACCTGAGTAGTGAAACCAGAAAGCCGTCCAGTCATGGCAGCCACTCCACCCGTGCATACACTGTCACAAAATGGCCAATTCAATTTTATTGATATGTAATCATTCAAGGACTTGAACACTTCTGCAGCTGTGGTGTTGGCTGGCAACAAAAGTGCCACATAACATATCCTCATGCACATCCTCCTGAAAAATATATCGCACAAAAACAAGCACTGTTGCCTTGTTGCCAACATCAGTAGACTAGTCAACCTGGATTATGTACCGTGGTGACTCATTAATCCTCTCTAACAGTTGTGCCTCAGTATTCTCTGCTATTTCGTCAATTCATCTAGTTATGGTGCTATCCTAAAGAGGAACACGTGCCACCTTTTGAACTGCAGCCTCTGCTAAAAGTTCACGACAAATGTCCTTAGCAGCAGGCAGGATCAACTCTTCACCAATAGTAAAGGGCTTCTTAGCTTCAGCAGTGTGGTTAGCCACTACGAATGATGCTCTCTGTGCAGATACATTTGATGAAGTGGTGGCCTTCAATAATTGCTTCTGTTCTTCCTGTTCATGTTTTTTGTTTTTTTTTTCTTTTGAAAAACTCCGAAGTCTTGTCTTTTAATGCAGGGTGCTTGGTCTCCACGTGGCAAAGCAGTTTTGGAGGTTCCATGGCTTCCATGGCCTCACCACATATTATACAAAGCAGGCTTGGAGAATGTGAGTCACTTGTTGCAATGAACCCATAATTTAAGTAGGACTCTTGGTATTTTCTTTTAAATGCAGCTTTTTTTTGTTGGCAGTCTTAGAGTCTTCTGCTATCTCATCACTGGGTCTTTCCCCCTTTTCAAAGAAGCTCTCCACCAACGTTTGTTTTTTACTCATTTTGTCTAGGGTTAGCTTGTGGGCTTACCAAAACTGTGACTGAGACAAATGCATAGTTTGGGAAGGAGGCACGGATGGAAGTGGTAAATAAGATAATGGGTGGCCACGAGTGGACTAAAATAAGTGTCAGATTCTGACTTAAAACTTGCCACCTGATGCAGCTTAATTATCACTTGCCATTCACTGATAGGGCTTTGATATGAGTCTGCAAGCAGTTGATTTATTGTGGTCTCTGTGCAGTCAAACCTCTCTGCTAATGATAATCTGTATTTGCAGCCGCTCCCCAGCGCTAGCATCACCGCCCCAGCTCTACCTCAGATCATCAGGCATTAGGTTCTCATAAGGAGCGTGCAACCTAGATCCCTCGCGTGTGCAATTCACAGTAGGGTTCAAGCTCCCATGAGAACCCAATGCCGCCGCTGATCTGACAGGAGGCAGAGCTCAGGTGGTCATGCAATCGATGGGGAGCAGCTGTAAATACAGATGAAGCTTCACTCACTCACCCGCCACTCACCTCCTGCTGTGCAGCTTGGTTCCTAACAGGCCACGGACCGGTACCTGGGGGTTGGGGACCCCTGCTGTAAGAGGGTCTTTCTCATTTCTTACAGAGACACCCCATAGTTTCCTATGCTGTGTGTTCTCCCTCGCTGAAGCAAGTGATAAACCCAATTTGTCCCATTGCAGGTGAGCTCCTCATGGTCTTTGGCTGGAGGGACTGACACTGCAAAGTTGAATTCAAGACAGAAGCCCAGTTCTAAGGAATGGGCCAACATTTAGAGGATGAACATTGATTACAACTGTAACACGTTTGGAGTTACACAGGCAGCTGAGGTTTGCCTCAGGCCTGGATCTTGGAACAGGAAGCACTACTTGGGCCTGCCGTGGGGAGTTAGGGAAAGAAGAAGCAAAGAGGGAAGGAAGCAGCAATTAGTGAGCTGAGCTGTTTTTATAATACTCAAAATGCCATGTAATGTTATAGGCAAGTAACTTTATAATCAGAACTATCAAATCTGTCAACCACCCAGAGATACATTAAAGAAAACCAAAAATAATTATATTACTGTTGCTAGAATCTAGGAAAACCTTAAGAAAGTCTATCTATGAGGCCATTTATACAGTATCCTTTTTATTTAGTTTATGCTCTCTTGCTTTCACTCTCTCTCTTTCATACACACAATACCTTGTTATCAGTGTATCTTTATTTTTTCTATTTTCAAGCCTTTTATACTTATTCTCAAGACTAGGTGTTCTAACTTGTTTTATTTTCTGCTTGAAGCAGTAGTTCTTGACTTTGGTGGCTATGCATTAAAATCCCCTGGGGAACGTTAAAAAGAAAAGTTGTGTCTAGGATATAGCCCAGACCAATTCAGTTAGAATCTCTGGAGTAAAACTCTGATATCAGTTTGATGTTTTGTTTTATTGTCTTTCTCTTATGCACAGGTGACTCCAATGTACAGCCAAGATTGAGACCCACTGGCTTAGAGTTTCTGCCTTAGCTTTGTTAAGAGTCTCCTTATTTAACTGGTGAGTTCTTTTCCAAAGAACAGACCATACCCTTCAGCCATATTCCTCTAACACAATTCTTGACTTGCCTAGATCCCACCTAGGGGCTTAATTTGAGAGTGCTGGGGTTGGCTCAGTCACCTGTATTGAGCACTGAACTTCCACCAGGTACACAGGGGGAATATTTAAAATAAGAACAGTTCATATCAACCAGTTAGAATAGGTGATGGCAGCTGTGCTGGGGGATTTGTGGGAAGAGTGTCAGAGAGACCTCCAAATGTGTCAAATACCAAATCTTAATTGATGGATGAAGGTGAGGCACAAGGGATCCTAAGAAGTGGTCTGGGAAGCCAGGGCAGTCAAGTGTCATTTGGAGGACCTGCAACAGTGACCTTCAACCAGCAAAGAAGCATTTTCATGCTTTAGCATCTGGTGCAGGCTTTCCTGTGAGTATGACCAGAATATCAGTACTCCACGAGCCTGCAGCTAGAGTAGCACCCATCACTCTTGTGTAGCAGCTATATATTTGCTATTTGAGAATGCATATCATGTGCTCAATAGATGCTTGATAAATGAATGAATGCATGAACTTTAATGCAGAGAGCCCTTTTATCCTTTCTCACAATCTTTAAAAATATTTTCTCTTTTAGACCATAGCCACCGTCTTAGTATCTTTATAACTGTAAAGACCATGAAGAATATCATAATGGCTTTTTTTGAATATTGAGCATACTGTGTGCTTAACATGGTATTTGGTATTATAAGGAAGAGCAGAAAGTATAAGATAAGATTTCTGAGTTCCAGGTGCTTATGGATACCAGGTTAGACCCTTGGTGCCATTTCATCTCATGGTCTTACCAGGCCCTATGGAATCAGCACCCAGAGGGAGCATCTACAATGAGAGCATCTCAGGTCCCATGGCTGGCTACTGGGGAAGGACAATTGGGGGCATGAAGACTTTTCTTTTACCCTATTCCTTATAAATAACTTCTTATTCATAGGCACAAGAGATGAAATTTCCTGATCTATATCAAGGTACATGTTGCTTGCTATACTTTATCTTAAGAGGCACCTCTTGATCCAATTACTTAATATAGCAGTGGAAGCCAACGTCAGAACATTCAACCATCCTAACTCCAGTCATTAGATAACATTATTTTTCATGCCTCCCTCTTGAAGAAAATTAAACCAAAGCCACCAGTAGGTAAAAAGCAGAAAGAAGAACTGTATTCTATTCCATAGACAGAGCCCATAGTGAGCATACATTTATACAGTGAGCATACATTTTAGCATTTCAGAAGTCTTAAAGTGATTTATTGATTCCAAAAATGTCCTAATTTTAAAGAACCTAGACAAACAATTTTTCATTATATTTAAAATATATGGTTAATATATTTGATTTGGTTTAAATATTTGATATCCCCACAATGACTCATATGATACACACATTTTAATCAGTCTTGAGAATTAATAATGATTATATTTGTTACTGTGAAATATCCACCCAAAGGTGCTCTCATGGGCATACAGTGCCCAAAACAAGAGTGGTCCTTGGCCAGGACCCTAACTTGAAGGATTACTTTCCTGGTCTTTCTCCAAACGGTGCCTCCATAGATAGAATGACTATCTTGATTTTTGGTCCAATGCACCTTCTCTTTATATTAGAGTGTTTCTTTGCTATAGTGGCATTAATTTTTTTTACAATTAGTTAATATCCAACACAGATCCATGAAGATAAATACTGGTCTACCCTATCAATGACCAAAATAAATTACTCAGTTTTCCATTGCACAGGAAAAGCCCATTTTCATGTTGGTATCAGGAAACACATTGAATGACCATAATTTAATCATATAACTACAGGGTATTATTGTATGAAGCTCTTATCATTCAGGGACTTAATTTGATGGTTGGTATTCTTTATGATAAATGTCTGCATAATATTAGGTTTTGCTCCAGTTATTTGAATACCCAATGGAAGCCTAACATTCTATTAAGGTCAATCTTTTGAAAATAAGCTGTGAGTTTAAGGTTTTTTTAATGTATTCTTTCTTTGGTATCTCTCTATGTTTGATTTCTGTGAACAATTGTGTCTACAGGACACAGCTGGATGAATTTGCAGCTGGAATAATACATAAGCAGAAAAATATGCTGGGAATTCATATGAAGAGATAAAGCTTTCAATGAAAGGCCCAGCTAGCACAGAATAGTTAAGTTGAGAAATCTAACTCACAGAAGAAGAACTGGCTCCGTGAAGAAGGAGTAAAGCATTTAAGTAAAAAAGATGGAAAGTAAACTCAAGCCCGTTCCTGGCCAGACCCACTGTTGAAGGGATCTGAACGGAGGAATCAGGATGGAATGAGGCACTGGGACTTGTCTGCAGTGCTAGCTGTCAACTAGTCATGTGAGACAAGGGGATTTGCAATTGGAGGCAAGGCACAGCAGGCTGAGAGCAAACACCCAGAAACCTAGAGCATGGATTAGGATGAAATGGCAACAATAGGCTCCCCAGCTCAGCAACTGAGCTCTCAGAGTAAGTACTACAGCCCACACCCAACCTGAACCCCAGTTGGGTCACACAAAGAAGGCAGTCACTGATGGAACTGTAAAAAGATGGTCTTGCCTAACATGTAAGGTTCCATTTACCTCCGGGCACTGAAACATCAAAAACGGCAGCCTGAAGATTATTTCCAGAACCTCTTGGCTACTTACTGAGGGAACAGCCAAGAGATCCATATGACAAATAAGTTAGAAAGGAGAATGGAAAAGATGGTAACAGAAAAAATGCAAGGTCTCAGGACCTACTGATTGTTGTGTCCTGTTAGTAAATCAGATCAGTTCTAGGGCATATTTGTACTCCGTCAAGACCAGATTCTCAAATGCAAATTAGCTTTCAATAAAATTGAACCAGACTCAAAATAAATCAGACTTAAGAAGACAAAATTTGTAATTTAAAAAACTGAATGATAAAACCAGATGCAATGCCATTGCAGCTTCGATGCATCAACTCATTAATTTATTCATGGAGCAAACATTAGTTGAACAAATAACATGTGGTAGGCATTGTTCTAAACACCAGCGGACAAGACACAGAGATTTCTAATTGTGTGGGGGGCAAAAGAAATTAACAATAAAAATATAGAGTAATTCCAGATATTGTTTGTCACAGGAGGATAACAAAGTGGGTTCATGTGTTAGAGACTGACTTTGGAGGGGAAGTGAGAGGACTTCTTTAAATAGAGTGGTCAGAATAGGCTTTTCCCAGAAGGGGTAGTTTTTGACTGAGACCTGAATGGTGGAAAGGAGCTGGCAGAAGAAAGAGTTCCAAGCATAGAGTGAAGCAGTATCTGCTGCTTAGGGTTCAAGCACGTTTGGACGTGTTTGATGAACTCATTTTCAGGTCCAAGAGATCCCAGTGTCTATGATTTCATCTGCTCATAGACCTTGGTGTTTGGCTAAGAGAGACAGGAACAAGGACCTGGTAAAAAGCAAAGGAAGCACTGAGGAGGACTGAACAGTTTCTGTTACCCAGCGTGGGTCCAGAGACCACCGTCTGAGATAAATGAAAACACCTGCTGCAGGTCAAAGATGGAGGAAGGCACTGTTTTCCAAGGGGCTCATGAGACACAAAGGAACACCATCTAGGGGACAAAGCACATTACAAGTGTAGAGGAGGGGCATACTCTCTATTTTTTTTGGGGGGGGAAGCACGGTCTATTTCAGGCTCATTGTACACAAAAGGGAAAACACCACCACTTTGACACCATGAGGGATGCGGAAAGTGTAGACATCAGCATATTCATTAAGGGCCCCCCTATTGAGATGGTAAGAACTGCAACTCTCAAGAACTCTGGAGAAAGGATACTCCCCAAATGAGCTAGAGTGGAGGAGCAGAAGTAGACTGTTTACAAACGTGTATATGACTCCTAGAAGTATCTGTGGTCCACAAGAGAAACAGGGATTTAAGTTAGTAAAGCATGTATGTTACCACATTCCCAGACATAAAATCCCCTAGAAATTCACCCTCTCCTCTGAATCTTCCCTTCACATTTTTGTACCCCTGAGGATACAGTTTTTCCTGCTGCTCCAAGGGGTGGCTTTGATAACATTGGGTCTGCAGGTAGGGTAGGTGTCCTCATTGTTCTTTGTTGCCTCTTTCAGACAACTCTACTCTCTTTTTCCTAACCCCCGTCTCCAGCATCAATAACATGTAATTTCAGTGTTATGGACTCAAATGTGTCCCTCCAAATTCATATGCTGAATTCCTAACCCCCAGTACCTCAAAATGCAACTGTATTTGGAGACTGGGTCTTTAAAGAGGTAATGAGGGTTAAATGAGGACTTTAGGGTGAGCCCTAATTCAATATGACTGGTGTCCTTATAAGAGGAAATTTGGACACAGACACTCACAGAGTAAAGACCATGTGAAGACAAAGGGAAAAGATAGTCATCTACAAGCCAAGTAAAGAGGTTTCAGTAGAAACCAACTCTGCTGACGGACACCTTGATCTCAGATATCTAGTTTCCAGAACTGTGAGAAGATATGTCAGTTGTTTAAGCCACCCAGCCTATGGTATTTGTTCTGGTGTCCCTAGCTGACTAGTACAATCAGATACTCATCTTCCTTGCTTCTGTTTATCTGTAGCCATCTTTGAAATTTTTTATTCTTAATTTCATCTTGTTCCTCTCTCCTATACAACCTCTGTCTCAATCTTTGGTGATTTTAGAACTATACGCATGATCCTTCCAACACCTCAGCTTCCCAGTTCCTTGTTCCTCTCTCTGACCCAGTCACCCACTCCCAAGGTCATCATAGATCAGAACTCCTGAGCAGAGAGCTACTCTGCCCTCAAAGAGGCTGAGAATTGTGTGAGCCTGCAAAGCCCTCAGCCAATCACTACTGGCTTCAGGCCAGATTACTGTACAGATATGCTATAAACTGTTACCACTTTCTATGTGACCATGACAGAAAAAGTGCTAGAAGGCACTGCACTAGATCTTATCACTACTAATAAGAGCACCCCATTCACAGCCTCACCTCAGCAATGACTTTTTTACAAATCACCATCTCCCATTGTTCCGGCCTCCTTTCTCTAGTTATCTAAATCCAGAAATTCTTTACCCCATTAGCGCCTATATGCTATTGAAACTCCCAAAATTAGTATTGGTTGAATAAATGAACAAATAGATGAATTTTTAGTGTCATCCCACCTTCTCTTTAACCTTTCTTTTTCCCGAAAGTCATGAGATTAGGATGGGCCTATTTGTGTTTCACTGAGGAAAGTGTGACTTTCCTAATACACATAGGGCAAAGGAATTAATCTCAAATTAGAATTATAATCTGTGGGACACAGCCTGAGAGCTAGGAAGCCCTCAGAGCAGCCCCACTCCACCTCTTCTCATGCTGCTCGTCATGATTATCAAAACGGCATCAGGACTTTGTTTTTAGGGCTCTGAATATTTTTTTAGATGTTGTTCATCACAGTTGTTAACAAAAGCAAGTATTTTGCACTTGTCTTCAAGGACAGTGTGAAGTAACTGCTGTTATTCTGCAGAGGGTTGTCCATGTTTTATTTAAAGATTAGATGTGACAGTAAATTTGGAAAAAAATCCACTCAACGTGGATAGGGAAAAGTTCAATAGTCTACAGAAAATGTTGCAATCTGCACAGATGTCTTATTATTACCTATCTACTATCTTCAAAAATGTATAACTTCTTTCTTCTAAAGGTTTATATATGTATCTTCAAACTCTCCTGCTCAAATAATCTCACTGAGCTATGAAATTATAACTCTTGGCAAGACCATCAGAATTCACAATGACTGCAGCTTCACTGCCAAGATCAATGTTCTGTCTTTCACCAGCCATTGACCAGAAGGCTGTCACCCACATGGTTGCTTAAAGCTCTGTCTCTTTAGTTACCCTCATCTTGCCCCCTCCTCCTCCAAATTACAGAGACTTCTCTGTTCTTGTTTTCCTCATTCCTCCATTCTCATAACTATTTTACTTTTAATTCTCTAGAGTCTAGAAAATATATGCCTTGTGGAGAGAATATGTTCCAAAAATATTAAAAAGCATTACTGTATATCATCATGCAGCCTACTAGGATTTTTTAAAAAAGAATTTAATGTGTATTCATATCTCAGAGAGATATTTATATATAGCTAAAACTACATATGGTTTTATGGCTGTTACTAGCACTTTGTTCTTACTTTATAACACTTATTATGGTATATTACGGTCAACCATTTAGGTGTCTGTTTCCCAACTAAACAATAAGTTCTTCAAGGGCAAGTATAAGGTCTTATTCTTATTCATATCCAAAAGAATCTTGCCAAGGGTCAAGCACTTAGAATAAGTTGAATATTTTTTTCAGTGGAAAAGGCTACACGAAGTTATTTTATTTTGTGTGTGTGTTAATGTAAAAAAAAAAAACTGGCTGTTGAGTTCTACCTTCAGGAAAGTAAATAAATACATAGACTAAAATTCTATTTTAGGAATTTTTTAAAAAGACCTACAACCAAAAATATTTCATTGCATAAATAGAGAAGCAATCAGAAACATGTGAAACAGTCAGTCTAAAAGTGGCTTTGGGGGGCTTCCCTGGTGGTGCAGTGGTTGAGAGTCCGCCTGCCGATGCAGGGGACACGGGTTCGTGCCCCGGTCCGGGAAGATCCCACATGCCGTGGAGCGGCTGGTCGTGTGAGCCATGGCCGCTGAGCCTGCGTGTTCAGAGCCTGTGCTCCACAATGGGAGAGGCCACAACAGTGAGAGGCCCCCATACAGCAAAAAAAAAAAAAAGTAAAAAAAAAAGTGGATTTGGAAGCTGGGCTTTGACATCATTGGTAAAACTGCATTGTCACCAGGAATAGAACAAGAGATCAAAAGTTGCTAAAAAAGCACAATGTGTAATGCATATTTGAATCACTATGCTTAAGGTCAACACATTTCTAGTTTACTATACATATATATGTGTGCTATGTATATATATACTTCACACACACACACACACACACACACACACACACTTTCCTAATTTCAACTATAGCCTTCAGGTCAGTTCCAAAAATTTATACCCAACTATCCCAAGTCACTTTGAGAAGAAAAATAATTGATTGCACTAGTGAAAAAAACTTACCATTTTTTTGTTGTTGTTGCTGTTTTTAATTGGAGTATAGTTGTTTTACAATGTTGTGTTAGTTTCTACTGTATACTGAAGTAGAATTCCCTGTGCTATACAACATGTTCTCATTAGTTATCTATTTTATATATATTAGTGTATATATGTCAATCCCAATCTTCCAATTCATCCCACCCCTTCTTTCCCCCTTTGGTGTCCATATGTTTGTTCTCTACATCTGTGTCTCTGTTTCTGCCTTGCAAACTGGTTCATCTGTACCATCTTTCTAGATTCCACATATATGCATTAATATATGATATTTTTCTCTTTCTGACTTTCTTCACTCTGTATGACAGTCTCTAGGTCCATCCACGTCTCTACTAATGACCCAGTCTTGTTCCTTTTTATGGCTGAGTAATATTCCATAGTATACATGTACCACATCTTCTTTATCCATTCATCTGTCAATGGGCATTTAGGTTGCTTCCATGACCTGGCTATTGTAAATAGTGCTGCAATGAATATTGGGATGCATGTATCTTTCTGAATTATGATTTTCTCTGGGTATATGCCCAGTAGTGGATTGCTAGGTCATCTGGTAATTCTATTTTTAGTATTTTAAGGAACCTCCATACTGTTCTCCATAGTGGCTGTATCAATTTACATTCCCACTGACAGTGCAGGAGGGTTCCCTTTTCTTCACAGCCTCTCCAGCATTTATTGTTTGTAGATTTTCTGACGATGGCCATTCTGACCAATGTGGGGTGATACCTCATTGTAGTTTTGATTTGCACTTCTCTAATAATTAATGATGTTGAGCAGCTTTTCATGTGCCTCTTGGCCATCTGTATGTCTTCTTTGGAGAAATATCTATTTAGGTCTTCCACCCATTTTTTGATTGGGTTTTTTTTTTTTGATATTAAGCTGCATGAGCTGTTTGTGTATTTTGGAGACTAATCCATTGTCCATTGATTCGTTTGCAAATATTTTTTCTCATTCTGAGGGTTGTCTTTTTGTCTTGTTTATGGTTTCCTTTGCTGTGCAAAAGTTTTAAGTTTCATTAGGTCCCATTTGTTTATTTTTGTTTTTATTTCCATTACTCTAGGAGGTGGGTCAAAAAAGATCTTGCTGTGATTTATGTCCAAGAGTGTTCTTCCTATGTTTTCCTCTAAGAGTTTTATAGTGTCCAGTCTTACATTTAGGTCTCTAATCCATTTTGAGTTTAGTTTTGTGTATGGTGTTAGGGAGTGTTCTAATTTCATTCTTTTACATGTAGCTGTCCAGTTTTCCCAGCACCAAAAGAGATTGTCTTTTCTCCATTGTATACCCTTGCTTCCTTTGTCATAGATTAGTTGACCATAGGTGTGTAGGTTTATCTCTGGGCTTTCTATCCTGTTCCATTGATCTATGTTTCTCTTTTTGTGCCAGTACCATACTGTTTTGATGACTGTAGCTTTGTAGTATAGTCTGAAGTCAGGGAGCCTGATTCCTCCAGCTCCATTTTTTTTTTCCCCCTCAAGATTACTTTGGCTATTCGGGGTCTTTTGTGTCTCCATACAAATTTAAAACTTATTTTGTTCTAGTTCTGTGAAAACTGCCATTGGTGATTTGATAGGAAAACTGACCATTTGAATAGCCAACTGAATCTAGTCAATTTGTTAAGAACCAGCTATCAATTATAGGCATACCCTAGAAATACTGCGGGTTCTATTCCAGACCACCTCAATAAAGCGAATATAGCAATAAACCAAGTCGCATGGATTTCTTTGGTTTCCCAGTGCCTATAAAAGTTATGCTTACACTATACTGTAGTCTATTAAGTATG
Organism: Grampus griseus; assembly: GCF_964374135.1. NCBI lineage: Eukaryota > Metazoa > Chordata > Mammalia > Artiodactyla > Delphinidae > Grampus > Grampus griseus. Next base: position 125,521,429 of record NC_138998.1, on the reverse strand, counting down.
CAATAGCATTATGTCTAAAAAAACAATGTACATACCTTAATTTAAAAATATTTTATTGCTATAAAATATTAACCTTTTTCTGAGCTCTAGCGAGTTATCATCTTTTTGCTGGTAAAGAGTCTTGCCTTGATGATGATGGCTGCTGACTGACCAGAGTGGTAGCTGATGAAGGTTGGAGTGGCTGTGGCCATTTCTTAAAATAAGACACCAATGAAATTTGCTGCATCAGTGACTCTTCCTTTCAGGAACAATTTCTCTGTAACATGCAATGCTGTTTGATAACATTTTACCCACAGTAGAACTTCTTTCATAACTGGAATTAATCACTTCAAACTCTGCCACTGCCTATCAACCATGTTAATATAATATTCTAAATCCTCTGTTGTCATTTCAAAAATCTTTACAGGATCTTCACCAGGAATAGATTCCATCTCAAGAAACCACTTTTCTTGTTCAACCATTAGAAGCAACTCCTCATCCATAAAGTTTTACCATGAGATTGCAGCAATTCAATCACATCTTCAAGCTCCACTTCTAATTCCAGTTCTCTTGCTATTCCACCACATCTGTGGTTAATTCCTCCACTGAAGTCTTGAACCTCTCAAAGTCATCCATGAGGGTGAATCAACTTCAAAACTCCTCAAAATGTTGGTATTTTGACCTCTTCCCATGAATCATTAAATGTTCTTAATGGCATCTAGAATGGTAAATCCTTTTCAGAAGGTTTCAAATTGATTTTATCCAGATCCATCAGAAGAATCATTATCTATGGTAGCTATAGCCTTATGAAATGTATTTCCATTTTTTGTATTATTGACATATAATTGAGGTTCAATATGTTACTTTCAGCTGTATTACATAGTGATTTGACATATGCATACATTATGAAATGATCATCACAATAATCCTAGTAACCATCAGTCCCCATACATAGTTACTACAATATTATTGACCATATTCCTTATGTTGTATATTACATCCCTGTGGCTTATTTATATTATAACTGAAGATCTGTACCCTTCACTTATTGTACCTCTGCAACTCCCTCCCTCTGGCATTCATCTGTTTGTTTTCTGTATGTATGAATCTGTTTTTATTTTATTTTGTTTGGGTTATTTTGTTTGTTTTTTAGATTCTACATATAAGTGATAGCATACAGTATTTGTCTTTCTCTGTCTGACTCATTTCATGTAGCATAATGACCTCTAGAACCATCCCTGTGGTCACAAATGGTAAGATTTCATTTTTTTGGCTGAATAATACACACACACACATAGAGAGAGAAAAAAATATACACACATATATATGTGTGTGTGTGTGTGTGTGTGTGTGTGTGTGTGTCACATCTTTATCTATTCATACCATGAGCATGGTACATCTTTCTATTTGTTGGTGTAATTTGAGAAGAATGGGTATTAGCTCTTCTCTAAATGTTTGATAGAATTCACCTGTGAAGCCATCTGGTCCTGGACTTTTGTTTGTTGGAAGATTTTTTTTTTTTTTTTTTTTTTTTTTTTGATTTTTTTTTTTTTTTTTTTTTTTTACTCTTTTTTCTCTATCTATATATTCTTCTAACTCTAGAAGTATAACCTTCTATGTATAGGTGTAAATTCTTCTGTCACTAGGAATATACTCTTCTATTGTTGGAAGATTTTTAAACACGGTTTCAATTTCATTACTTGTGATTGGTCTGTTCATATTTTATATTTATTCCTGGTTCAGTCTTGAAAGGTTATACCTTTCTAAGAATTTGTCCATTTCTTCCAGGTTGTCCACTTTATTGGCATAGAGTTGCTTGTAGTAGTCTCTTATGATGCTTTGTATTTCTGCAGTGTCCATTGTAAGTTCTCCATTTTCATTTCTAATTTTATTTTGAGTCCTCTCCCTCTTTTTCTTGATGAGTCTGGTTAAAGGTTTATCAATTTTGTTTATCTTCTCAAAGAACCAGCTTTTAGTTTTATTGATCTTTGCTATTGTTTTCTTTGTTTCTATTTCATTTATTTCTGCTCTGATCTTTATCATTTCTTTCCTTCTAGTAACTTTGGATTTTGTTTGTTCTTCTTTCTCTAGTTCCTTTAGGTGTAATGTTAAATTGTTTATTTGAGATTTTTCTTGTTTCTTGAGGTAGGATTGTATTGCTATAAACTTCCCTCTTAGAACTGCTTTTGCTGCATCCCATAGGTTTTGGATCATAGTGTTTTCGTTGTCATTTGTCTCTAGGTATTTTTTGATTTCTTCAGTAATTTTTTGGTCATTTAGTAACGTATTGTTTAGCCTCCATATGTTTGTGTTTTTTATGCTTTTTTCCCTGTAACTGATTTCTAATCTCATGGCATTTTGGTCAGAAAAGATGCTTGATATGATTTCAATTTTCTTAAATTTACCGAGGCTCGATTTGTGACCCAAGATGTGATCTATCCTGGAGAATGTTCCCTGCACACTTGAGAAGAAAGCGTAATCTGCTGTTTTCAGATGGAATGTCCTATAAATATCAATTAAATCTATCTGGTATATTGTGTCATTTAAAGCTTGTGTTTCCTTATTAATTTTCAATCTGGATGACCTGTCCATTGGTGTAAGTGACATATTAAAGTCCCCCACTATTATAATGTTACTGTTGATTTCCTCTTTTACAGCTGTTAGCATTCGCCTTATGTATTGAGGTGCTTCTATGTTGGGTGCATATATATTTATAATTGTTATATCTTATTCTTGGATTGACCCCTTGATCATTATGTAGTGTCCTTCCTTATCTCTTGTAACATTCTTTATTTTAAAGTCTACTTTATCTGATATGAGTATTGCTACTCCAGCTTTTTCTTGATTTCCATTTGCATGGAATGTCTTCTTCCGTCCCCTCACTTTCAGTCTGTATGTGTCCCTAGGTCTGAAGTGGGTTTCTTGTAGGCAGCATATATATCAGTCTTTCTTTTGTATCCATTCAGCAAGCCTGTTTCTTTTGGTTACAGCATTTAATCCATTCACATTTAGGGTAATTATTGATATGTATGTTCCTATTACCATTTTCTTAATTGTTTTGGGTTTGTTTTTGTAGGTCCTTTTCTTCTCTTGTGTTTCCCACTTAGAGAAGTTCCTTTAGCATTTGTTGTGAAGCTGGTTTGGTGGTGCTGAATTCTCTTAGCTTTTGCTTGTCTGTAAAGCTTTTGATTTCTCCATCGTTTCTGAATGAGATCCTTGCCAGGTAGAGTTATCTTGGTTGTAGGTTCTTCCCTTTCATCACTTTAAATATATCATCCCACTTCCTTCTGGCTTGTAGAGTTTCTGCTGAGAAATCAGCTTTTAATCTTATGGGAGTTCCATTTTATATTATTTGTTGTTTTTCCCTTGTTGTTTTTAATAATTTTTCTTTGTCTTTAATTTCTGTCAATTTGATTACTATGTGTCTGGGCATGTTTTCCTTGGGTTTACCCTGCCTGGGACTCTCTGCACTTCCTGTACTTGGGTGGCTATTTCCTTTCCCATGTTAGGGAAAATTTCAAATATAATCTCTTCAAATATTTTCTCAGGTCGTTTTTCTCTCCCTTCTCCTTCTGCGAGCCCTATAATGTTAATGTTGGTATGTTTAATGTTGTCCCAAAGGTCTCTTAGGCTGTCTTCATTTCCTTTCATTCTTTTTACTTTATTCTGTTCTGCAGCAGTGAATATCACCATTCTGTCTCCAAGATCACTTATCCGTTCTTCTGTCTCAGTTATTTTGCTAATTGATTCCTTCTAGTGTATTTTTCATTCCAGTTATTGTATTGTTCATCTGTTTGTTTGTTCTTTAATTCTTCTAGGTGTTTGTTCTTTAATGCTTCTAGGACTTTGTTAAACATTCCTTGCATCTTCTCGATCTTTGCCTCTGTTCTTTTCCCAAGGTCCTGGATCATCCTCACTATCATTATTTTGAATTATTTTTCTGCCAGGTTACCTATCTCCACTTCATTTAACTGTTTTTCTGGGGTTTTATCTTGTTCCTTCATCTGGTATATAGTCCTCTGCCTTTTCATTTTTTCTGTATTTCCGTGAATGTGGTTTTTGTTCCATAGGCTGCAGGATTGTAGTTCTTGCTTCTGCTGTCTGCCCTCTGGTGGATGAGGCTACCTAAGAGGTTTGTACAAGCTTCCTCATGCGAGGGACTGGTGGTGGGTAGAGCTGGGTGTTGCTCTGGTGGGCAGAGCTCAGTAAAATTTTAATCGGCTTGTCTGCTGATGGGAGGGGCTGAGTTCCCTCCCTGTTGGTTGTTTGGCCTGAGTCAACCCAGCACTGGAGGCTACAGGCTCTTTGGTGGGGCTAATAGTATACTCCAGGAGGGCTCATGCCAAGGAGTACTTCCCAGAACTTCTGCTGCCAGTGTCCTTGTCCTCACAGTGAGACAGAGCCACCCCCTGCCTCTGAAGGAGACCCTCCAACACTAGCAGGTACGTCTGCTTCGGTCTCCTATGGGGTCACTGCTCCTTACCCTGCATCCCGATGCACACACTAATTTGTGTGTGCCCTCCAAGAGTGGAGTCTCTGTTTCCCCAAGGCCTGTTGAAGTCTTGCAATCAAATCCCGCTAGCCTTCAAAGTCTGATTCTCTGGGAACTCCTCCTCCCGTTGCCGGACCCCCTGGTTGGGAAGCCTGACATGGAGCTCAGAACCTTCACTCCAGTGGGTGGACTTCTGTGGTATAATTGTTCTCCAGTTTGTGAGTCACCCACCCAGCAGATATGGAATTTGATTTTATTGTGATTGCGCAACTCTTACCATCTCATTGTGGCTTCTCCTTTGTCTTTGGATGTGGGGTATCTTTTTTGGTGAGTTCCAGTGTCTTCCTGTCGATGATTGTTCAGCAGTTAGTTGTGATTCCAGTGCTCTTGCAAGAGGGAGTGAGTGCACATCCTTCTATTCTGCCATCTTGAACCAGTCTCTCAGTTGCATCGTCTTGTAGAATAAATATGAATAAAGCCAGCACTGTAGCCCCCTGAGGTACCCTGGATGTCAACAAGGTTTATTATTGGTGTAAGTTCCTCACTCCATTTTCCACTCAACCACACACTGTTTGCACACCTTATTATATAGCACTTATAACTTTGCATTGTGAGTGATTATGCTCTTTCCTGTTTTACCTGCTTTTCCTTAAATTCATCCAAGTAACTTAACTACATCTTATTCATTTTGAATCACTACTGTACCTAGCAGAGTTCACAGTTAAAGAGAAGCAAATGTTCTTAAACTAAATTACTCAATTGATCAATTCTACCAAAGATCAGTACAGTTGCTTAACAAAAGCCAGCTCTTTCATTTAAAACCAACTTTCTAAAATATGAAGGCAAAAGTCAAAATTAAGGTAAAAAGAAGTGCTAAATAGAAAACAGCCTGAGTGAGTAGTCCCTTGAATGTGTTAAAGGGAGCCTGAAACACACTGGTGGGTCACAGGCTCCCTCTCGCTATTACTTCTATGTCAGCACGGTCCATGTTCCATCAAATATGTTCATTTGTGTGGCACTATATTAAGTTTCTCATGCCTTATTCATCTTTGCAACCCCAGTGCCTAGCAGTGTGTGACATTAGGTAAGTGTCCAACAATATTAAACTATTAAAATGTCAAGTCCTGAATCTTAACTTTCTGAGAAAAATAAAGCTCTTAATGTTAACATGGATGAGATTTACATATTTTGACTCATCTTTAAAGAAATAACTTTCCTTCTCTTCTCCTCTTCTCTTGAGCATTATAAACTCATTCAAGTTTCTATCCAATTCTCATCTGTCCTAAAAGGGCTTCCCTTGACTACTTTTTCTAAAGTAGCTCTTCCTCGGTACCTCTCTTCTACATTTCCCTCTATTTCTACTTTTTTTGTTGAATTGAGCACTCTGTGAATTCATCTTAGTCACCTGTTTTTGGTCTTTCTTTTTCACTCTGGAACATAAGTTTCCTTATCAACTTCCTGGTTTGCCACTGTATACAGTATCTAGAACAACTTTGCCCAAACTTAATCTATATTGGAAACACAGGGAGCTTTTAAACAGATAGGTGCCCCAGCTCAATCCAGGACAATTAAACCATACTCTCTGGAGCAAGAGATTCAAGCATCACTCTTTCATCTTGCTTTAAGATTAACAAGCAATTGTAAAAGGCAGCCAAGTCAGAGAACCACTGACCTAGAACATAATGGATGATTACTAAGTACAAATGAATGAATTGACTAGAACTCAGTGCTCATTGTTCAGTATCTGATTTTTACATAGGATACACCCCTTTGCTTTGTTTCAAAGCCACAGCTGGAATCCTAAATAGCTCTCATGGATATAATGGCTTTTAATTTAAGCATCATCTCTTTACCGCAACTGGAAAAGATACTTGTGATGAGTCAGTAGCAAATTCTCTGTTTATTAAAGCCAGTGCATTATGGAAACAGAATAAGTAAAGGAAATCCTCAAAAATTCTAAGGATAAACAATCCTGTACATGACAAATGGATCAGTGTGATAAAGGAATTGACTAGCACAAACCAAGCCATACGCAGATTTTGAAAAATGGGAGATGTCAGCTATACAGACAAAGCAAATATACAATATCCAAAATCACCACAACATGAAATTATTTTAAAATATTCTTGAAAAGATTTGTCTTATTCTGCCTTCTCTCAATCATTAAACTCTTCATGCAGTTCTCAGAGGAGGAAATAGTCACGATTATATCTTGTACTTAAGTCAGCTTCTTGGACTAGACGGATTTATTTTTGCATTTTGTAAGTGATTCCATCACACTCTGCTTCAGTCAACAGTACAGAAAACATCAAAAATCCTATCAACTTTGACACTCTAAAAGGCAGTAATAATTCTCTTTTTGGGTATTCCATATTTTTCTTTAGTCCTTCCCATCAGCCATGGAATGACAAGGATCATTTTATCCGATTTCTAATTCAAAATGCTGCAAGTAACAACTAGGAACACTAGTTATTTAATAGAATCAACAATTCTTCAGGGTGGATACAAGCACAGAATTTACCTTTGGGTAAAAATTATTGGCTAAACTATTTCTTTCCAAAGTGAGAGTAATTTATTTGACTCTAGGTAATACTCAAGAAAATAAAAGAGATAGAAAGGAATTCTATATTTTAAAAGAGATACCAACCAGTTGCATTGTATGGATCTTATTTAGAACCCAGTTCAAATAAACTGAAAAATAATTTTTAAATTCTATAAGACAATTGAGGAAATGTGAACACCGACAAGGTATTTGGTGATATTAAAGAAATATCAAGTTTTTTTCAATAATGGGATTATGGATGTAATATATTTAAGAGTCCTTTCCTTATAGAGATACCTATTGAAATATTTACAATGAGATGACATGTCTGGGAATTGCTTTCAAACAAATCTAGAAGTGGGAATGTATGGGGGTATTGATGAAACAAAAATGGCCATATATTAATAAATTCTGAAGCTACATAATTAGATATAGGTTTTTTTTTTTACTCCTCTCTCTCTCTGTATAGATATAGATATGTATAGATATGTACATCTATCTATACTTTATTATAGGAATTTTCAAATATATGTATGTATACCAAATATGTATATATATTTGAAAATTCCCATAATAAAAAAGTTATTTTTATGGGATTTTATGGGAATTTTTATGGAAATTTTAATGGAAATTTATGGGAATTTTCAAATATATATACACATATATTTGAAAATATATGTATATATTTGAATATATATATTTATATGAAAATATTTATGTGTATATATGTACATATATGTATATTTGAAAACTCCCATAACGAAAAGGTAAACAACCAAAAACACATTAGACAATAGTAAGGCCAATGATTACAATGATCAGATATTTCTTGGTGTGGTAATGCCAAAACAAATAATAAATAGAAAAATGTGTACAACAAACTTTGATATATTGTACTTCGACCCCACCTTCATATCATTGAATGAAAAATAGATTTCAGTCCAAAACAATTCTATCTAGAACTCTATCCAAACACACTTAATTCTGAAAAGTAAAAAAAAGTGTTACTATATTAGATAGTCCCCCACATGGGCTATAGAGTAAGACAAGTAGTATAAGGTACTCTATTTAAATTTTATGCTGTCCTGTTTAAATGGATTGCCCTTTACCATTTATTCCTTCAATAAATTTTCTCCATCATATACTGTGTCTCAGGGACTATTCCAAGTGCTCGGAAAGCGATGATGAATTGTATGGTGTCTGTCCTGGAAGAGCTTACTGGCTATGGGAAAAATGCTGTTGAACAGATCATCAAACAAATACACAATGAGATGTGTGATAACAAATAAAGTAAATAAAATAAAAGATTTTATTTTAAAGCACTATAAAATAAAAATTACAAGCTATTTATTTTATAGAGATGTTTGTTATATGGAAACATATAACAAGGCTACCTGATCTCCTCTGCGGGGTGGTGATAAGTAGCAAGAGTTCATAAAGAAAGACTTTCCTGAGTCTTGCTCCTGATAGAAATGGGAAGCCTTTGCAGGGTTTTAAGTAGTTATGACATGATCAGATTTTCATTTTTATAAACAACTAAAGTACATCAGTAGAACATAGAAGATAAGTATAGAAGTCCCAGTTTTGCCACTTACTAGCAGTCACCTTCAGTGTCCACATCTTTAAAGTCATTAAACTATAATTCCTCCTCTGAGGATTGTATTGATATTAAAGATCAAATGAGCTAGTCCATAGCAAGTTCTCACAAATATTACCAATTTTTAACACAAGAGAAAGAAGATGGGAACTTGGGCCAGACTATCAAATGCCAAGGGTTTGATTTGATGATTGAAGAAAAAACACATTTTCTTTCTATTAAGTATGCCTTTTTTGATATCAATACTTGGCTTTTAGAAGTCTTTAAAATTATAGCCAATTCTTCAAGATAAAAATAGTCAATTTTCAAACTGATAATTAATGTAGAATACTCCCTTGTTAAAAGGTTAATAACACTTCTAAAAAATCTATTTTATGTTCCTATGCTGTGCTAATTTCTCATTTATTAGAATATCAGTTCATCTAAAATGCATTAATAACATCGAAGTATTCAACCACAGCAATATTTTCCTAACTTTATCATTAGGTTCTGTCATATCCATAGTCATGAAAACTATAGCTTGGCCAAGTAAGGAATTAGTCTGCATTTTGACTCCTCCTTAAACATCTCATCATGTAACATTCAAACAATTACAGATTTTTGTAAATCCCCAGATTTTTTATTGTATCCTCATTACCATTGTAAAAAAAAAAAAAACCCACAAGCCTACTATTCTCTGTTCACCAATTTTGGCTACTGTGAACTTCATGACAAGATAAAGAATTATGTTATTCCTTTGTTTCTTAAAAATTTTTGACAAAGGTTAAAATTTCTCTTCTAATAGCTAGCTATGTTTAGAATTGTTTCCTGAATTTTGTTTTTCTTGTGTAATAAATTTCAGTGTTGTTCTATTCACAAACATCTAGAAATGAAGAGCAAAGATGAACTGGCTGGTCACTACTGTCTGCCACTTTCACTGATACAGCATCAGGCCCATAGCACAGGTTACTTAGAGAGGAAACAGCACTGCCCAGAAGTAAAGGCAGTTTGCTTCCAGGGCCTGACTTTGTAATTGATAGTTGTGTGTCTTTGGTAAATCTTTCACTGATGATGGCACTCTGATCCTATTATCAGCAAAATGAAAGAGGTTGACTAGATTAGGGGTAACAAATTTGACATCTATGGACCAGGTTTCTTTGCAAGCCAAATCCATTGTCTTTTGTCAGCCTGCAGAATGCAGATAGGCAGGACATTCACTTTCTGGTACATCATAGCCCCACTCCTTCATTTTAATCTTTTTAAAATTAACAGACATCATTTTTGAATAGTCTTATATTTACAGAAAAATTGACCAGATAGTACAGAATTATATATCCCCTGCACAGTTTCCCCTATTATTAACATCTTATATTAGTATGGTACATTTGTTACAAGGAATGAACCAATGTTGTACTGATACATTATTATTAATAAAATCCTTAGTTATTTGAATTTCCTTACTTGTTGCCTCAAGTCTTTTGTAACAGAGAACAAACTTGACTCTATATTGGATCTGTTCCTTTAGCTTTAACCCTTGTGCTCTATTGCCTGTGCTTAGTCATGCTGCCTCTGCACCTTTTGCAAAAGGATATTGCCTACAGCCTGAAATATACATGATAGCCCATTCTCAAGGCTCTGACCTTTAAAACCTAACACTTTTCCATTCATATAGAGATAGAAAGTTGCAAAACAGAGAATAACATTTGTCTTGTTGGAGGTTTATGGAACATTGTGACCTACATGGACAGCTGCAAGAACAAGGATTCCTGCCCCAAGAAGTTTGCAACAGGCAGCCATATCCCCTCCCCTTTTAGTACAAAAAAAGCCTGAATTCTAACTCTGGTAAGATGGTTTTTTGGGACACTAGTCCACCATCTTCTCGGTCTTCAGGCTTTCCAAATAAAGTCACTATCTCTTGCCCCAACAACTCATCTCTCAATTTATTGGCCTGTTGTGCTGTAAGCAGTATAAGTTTAGACTCAGTAACACTTTTTCTGTTCTGGGATCCCCTCCATGATACTATATTTCACTTAGTCACCATGTCTCTTGGGGTTAATCTGGATTGTGACATTTTCTCACACTTTTCCTTGTTTTTGATGACCATGACAGTTTTGAGGAGTACTGGTCAGGTATTTTGTAGGATGCTAATCTATTGAAATTTGTCTGATGTTTTTCTCATAGATAGGCTGGGGTTGTAGGTTTTGGGAAGGAAGATCACAGAAGGAAAGTACCATTCTCATCACATCATATCAACAGTACATACTATCAACATGATTTATGACTGCTGATATTGATCTGATCACCTGGCTGAAGTAGTATTTGTTAGGCTTTTGCACTGGAAAGTTACTCCTTTTCTTCCTGTCCACACTGTATACTTTAGAAGGAAGTAACTATGTGCAGCCCACACTTAAGGAGCTGGGTAGTTAGACTCCTGCTCCTTGAGGTGGAATATCTCAACAAATTATTTGTCATTTTTTCTGTATGGGAGATTTGTGTCTTTTCTCCTTTTAAAATGCATTCAATCACTTATTTATATCAATATGAACTCATCGATATTTATTTTATACTTTGGGGATTGTCCTAGCATTTGTTGTCTGAAGCTTTTTCAGTTGGATCCTTTTCTTTGACACACCCCATCAACGTGGGTTTGGACTTTTTTTTTTAGCTCTTTCTTACTTTTCAATACTATAAGATGCTCAAGATTTATGTTTTACATTTCCTGCCCCAGTCCTAGAATCAACCATTTCTCCAGGAATCCTCGTTCCTTTTACTGGAGAATGGTATTAGAAACCAAGATCTGGGTGGTAGGTATGCTCATTGCTCCCAGGGTGTTGTTTCTTTTGGGTCCTCTCAGCTCACAGAGCCTCCCTTTAGTTTTATACCTGACCTGAGCCACATATTTGGTTACTAGTCTGGGCATTGAAGACATTTGAGTTTTCTTGCCCCAAGATCTAAATTACCTCTAAGTTTCCTTCCAACTGTTATAGCATTGTTAGTATTCCCTCAGTCAATGAAAAGATTGCCAATCATGGGCCCAAATTGAAATGTAAGAAATGAAAATAGATAAATTTCAGGACAAATTTATTATGGGCTCTACCCAATCAGACACATCCTCCCATGAGTTCATTCTTTGCAATGACTCTGATATATATTGCTTCTTTTATTTACATTTCACCCTAGTCCAGATCTACCTCATCACCATGGACCTTTCCAATGCAAGATTTCTCAAACTTAACACTATTGACATTTTAAGCTGGATCATTCTTTGTTGTGAGGGGCTGTCCTGTGCAATGTAGGATGTGTATGCATGATGTCTACCTCCTAGATACCAGTAGTACCACCTCCCATTTTGGTGTGACAACCAAAATTATTTCCAGACATTACCAAATCTTCCCGAGAAGGCCAAATCGCCCTGGCTTGAGAACCACTGCCTTAAAATGTAAAGTTAAATTTTCAGAACCTGCTGCTAAATCCTTCTGACACCACAGTTCACCTGCCTGCCTGGATAGACATGTTCCTTTGGGAATGGAGCCTGTACTACAATGAGTACTATATTAAATTATTCCCAATTTTCTGCCTTGCCCCTGTGATCTCAGGGCTCTCATTTTCCTATACTACCTTAGCCAACTACTGAAAGAGCCCTGGCTATGAACAACTCATTTTCTCTACCCTCTTGGTATTTGCTATTTGCTATTATCTCTTCACATGAATGTGTCTATCTCTACTTTTAATCTGCAAACATTTCAAAGACAATGACTATAATTTGAGTTTCTCTTTATCTCAGACATGTCTAGAAATGGCTACAATGTATAATTGTTGGTTCACTGATCATTTTCCAACTCACTACATTAAGGAACCTCAGTATATCAAAAGACTTTTTGAAAAAAATCAATAATAATTGAGAACAAGGGTAAAGCAAGTTTAAGTTATCTTCTTTGCCAAGTTAGCAATATTATTGTAATGGAGCAATAAGCTTTTATTGTTCTGGATCCCTATTCAAAGATTTATAAGGAGGATTTGGGGAATTATTTTTCCCCCAGATTGATTTTTGAGCTCTCTGCAACCCCTTGATTGTGGCAAAGATTTTTGTGTAACTATGGGACTAGGAAAGTGAAAATTTTAATGAAGATTGAAAAGTTCACCTTTTTCTATTGTTTCTTTATATTATGGCCTACTACCTTTCAGTAATGCCCACACAGTTGGCATCTCTTCTGGACTTCCCAGCACTTGCACCTACTTCTAGCAACAGCATCTCCTGCCTTCCTTGAGGGAAACATTTTTCCCCCACTCAAGACATGATTATGGACAAGCTGAAATCTCAGTGCTCTACTTTTAACCACATAGAGTGGATTCTTGGGTGTGGCCAATCAGTCATGGTTTTGTAAAGTAAAAGCTCTTTCTAACAAATCAGTCCATCAGGGATGTTCAGAACTAATTCCTGGAGAGAAGTCCTTCTCCTTTTTGTTCCTAACAAGGAGAATGTAAACTTAGGACTGCTGTTCACTTCATCTTCCTTTCCATAGTTGGAAGAAGCAGAGATGGTTATAATTGTGCCCCCAGTTCTAGGTCTGTCTCCATCTTCAATGATTCATCTTAACATCTGTGGTAGATTCTATTATTGCTCACAATGATCTGTGGCCCTCTCTGTAAGAGGACTCTACATCCTTTCCTTGGTCATGTCACTTGCAATATCTCCCTGTGGGAGGTGATACTTCCCTCACCTTTGCCATAGTCTTGGCCACGTGGCTTGCTTTAACTGACAGAATACAACCAGAAGTAATTTATAATACATCCAGGCAAAAATTTTATGAGCTACCACCAGGTTCTACAATTATTTGTTTTCTTTTCCACAAGACTGAAGTCAGGGGTGCTCCTTCAGCCCAGTTCCCAGAATGAGAATGTATGTGGAACAGAGACACAACTAGAATGTAACATGAACAAGAAACAAACATCTGTTATTGTACAACAAAAACTCCTTCTAATAAATCAGTCTCTCTCTCTCTCTCTCTCTGTCTCTTCCAGAAGATGGTTCCACCAGGTTTCTATGCTTGTAACTGGAAGCATTCTGACTAATTATCCTATGACTAATATATATTTTTTATTCCATGATTAATACATACAGTTTATCAACATATTTACAAAGCAGATTACGAAGATTCCCAAAATGTGTGAACAAGTATACATTTAACTAGTCTATCCTAGAAATGGTTATTTTAATGCCAAAGAAGAAATTATCTTAACATTAAATATATGTTCAGAGATGTTAAACAAGTTTTCACAGTAACACTAATTTGTTCTCTCTAACACTCATATTTACATTATAGCTAATGTTTGTTTTAAGTCTCTTATCAAATACAAAAAAATATAATTTCAACTTATTTTACTAATTCTTTCAATGTATTTTCACTGCTTTTTATAGTTTAATAAAATTTAATTAGTTCTTAAAATTGTTAAATTTACTTTGAACATGCAATATTATTTGTTTCATGTTGAAACTGAAACATATTAACATTTTCATATATGTTTAGATATATAGTAAAATTTTGAAATTTCTCTATTTCCATTAGCTAATGTGTTATAGATTACTAGTGCATATTCATATATGGTTCTCCTTTCCTTCTTACAAACACAAGAAAACCATTTTTCTCAACAATCTTGCAGTTAGAGCTGAATGACTAGTTCTAGTTCAATGGGTTTCAACTGAGAGCAATTTTCTCCCTCACTCCCCACCACTCCACCAGGGGACATTTAGTAATGTCTGGAGACATCTATGGTTATCACAGCTGTAGAAGGTGCTACTGGCAACTAGTATAAAGAGCCCAGGATGCTGCAACACAACCTACCAAGTACAGAACAGCCTGCCAATAACAAAGGATTATTCAGCCCCAAATGCCAATAGGGCCAATGTTGAGAAACCCTGTTCTAGACAATGAAACTTAAGTGGAAGTAATTTAGTTCACTTTCAAACTGTGGCCTTCACGAGCCTCTCTTTGCTTTAGGAAGCAACCTTGGAAGCCATGTGTTGAAATGGAAGAAACACAAGAAGCAAATGGACTGGGTTCTTGAGTCATCACATAGAAAGGAGCGACCCTGGAGAGTTGCTTGAGCCTTAACAGTCTTTGTGTAATCACTATATAAATCTCTTTTTGTCTCTAACCTTTATTGTGTGTCTTAGACCAGATTTCAGAGCTAATTTGTTACTGCAGCATAATTCATCCTATCCTTACTAATACCACTAGTTTCACAAATTTTTACTTATGTGAATATAAATATACTACATTTTAAAAATGCCAGCTCATATCATATGCATAGCATCAAGTAGCTTTCAAATATAACCTAGTTTTAGGTAAATATCTTTTATTATTCAGTCATTAATACATGCTGAAGATAGAGATGACATTATTCAAGCACAAACAGGATTTGAAGAATGTATTTTAAAGACCAGTTGACAGTACACTCAATAATCTTCCAAATGTAGAACATAATTGTGGGAGTGTGAGAAGAGGAGATCACTCAGGTTTGAAAATGAAACTGAGAAATTCTGACTTCCAGGGAGTGTAGAATGTTTTTATCCACAGTCATAAGAATATAAAATAAAGTTTGAAAATGAATTTTTTCCTCAGCAGAGTAGATACTGTGCATTTCACAGCTGCCTAGCTACAGCTAGTGATGTATGCTCATAACACAGTGGATGGTGGCTTAGGAAGGTAATCCAATAAAATATATGCTGGAGCCAAGAATTCAATTCAAGGAAAATGCCTCTATTTAATCACCATAATCACTCCCCCTGTGTGCCAGAGCAGGGCTCACTTTCTAATTCAGTCTTACTGTAGATTATTTAAATTAACCAAGAGCAGTGCTACAAGGCTAAGGCTCCCAAAATTTTAACTTAAAGGCAAGAGTTACCTGTTTTTTCATACTTTCCACATTTTTCCCTTTTCAGTTAAAGGCATAATAATAATTTGTGAATCTTTCGATTCACGTTTTAAAGTCCTTAACAACCATCTTATTATGAGACATAAAGTTGTTTGAAAAGGAAGAAACAATGAATAAGAAATGTGAGTCCTACTGTGATGATGCCAGCGTGCAAAATATTGACAAGCTCCAAAATGGCAATACTTGCAGCAACTGTGTATTTCACTTCAGATTTTCCCAACGGAAACATTTTATTCACAAGGAAGCAATGAAAACCAGAACTCATATCTATCTTTTTTAATCAAAAATTAATTCTATATGAGCATATCTCATGGCTACCTGGAGACCATTTTGATGTAAGCAAGGAAAACAATAGCTTTATCTAATAATTATGTTTTTCCTTGATCAATAATTTTGACCTTGTGATGGTGTTTATTATTCTAAGACAGTCTCATGGAAGTGACACTGTATGATGTTCTGGAAGGTGAAACTGGCTGTAGTTCCGGGATTCAAATTCTGATACTAAAGAACTTCTAAAACTCTAGACTGTTATGCAAATATTGCTGAGTCTCAGACAGTCTCCACCACAAAACACTAGGACCTCACTTTCACCTGGAGAGTGGAAGAGGGAAAGTCCACATTTGAGACCACTTGATACTCAACTCTGCTGTAGGAGTAACCAACAAATTAATATATTTTGTTCAGGGTCACGTAGAGAAGTCAGCCTGGTTCACACAGGTATGACTGTTCAAGAAGGTCCAATCCAAAGGGTGGGATGGGCCAATAGGAGCATAAGTGACAAGAATAGTTCCTGTTGATGCTCAGAGAGGGAGGGCGATCAAGTAGCTGATAGTACTGGAAGGATGATACAGCATCACCTGGGAAATTCCAGGGCCTCATAGATTTGGAATTTCCAGTTGGGGAGGGTCCAAGCACTACAGGAAACTGGAGTGCTAGAGACACAGAGGTGCCAAACCCAACCCATGACCTGGGCTACCTCAACAGAGGAATGCACAGGCTGTCTAAGGAAAAAGATTACCAGGACTATGTCTGTAAAATTATATCACCTTCTACTTCCGGGTGGAACTAAAACTCCAAATTTACTCTCCATCTTAGTCAGAACTGGTGTCAAGAAAGGATGTTTGTTGGTACTCACTTTGGAGTTAGGGAAAGGCCATAACTGAGAAAATACAAAGAATGAAATTTTTTTCATCTTAACATTTTAAAAAGCTTCTAGGGCTTCCCTGGTGGCGCAGTGGTTGAGAGTCCGCCTGCCGATGCAGGGGACATGGGTTCGTGCCCCGGTCCGGGAAGATCCCACATGCCGCGGAGCAGCTGGGCCCGTGAGCCATGGCCGCTAAGCCTGTACATCTGGAGCCTGTGCTCCGCAACGGGAGAGGTCACAACAGTGAGAGGCCCACGTACCACAAAAAAAAAAAAAAAAATGCTTCTATACTTTCTTTGGAAGTACAAATGTAATCTCCTAATCCAAATGCTATTCAGTATATAAGCACTCCAGCACTAAGCATAAATGGAGTCAGTATTCTAATTTCACATTGACAGTATATAAGAAATTAGAAATTCAAGAGTTAAAATTAAGAGAAAATACTCAGCTATTTAGAATTGTCATGTAGTTAGAAACCAAAATAAATGCTGAAATCAGTTTATTCAAAGTATAACATAAACATTGTAAGAAACATTAAATTACATGACCTTTATTTTCTGACTGCATTTAAATTGTATCCACTGGTGCTAGACTGTGAAGATGGGTTATTCACCTTTCTAACTCTTCCAGTTTCATGACTCATAGTAGGTACTAATGTTCTCAAAAGGAATGTGTTCAAACCATGGCTGTGACATCTGCTTTATGATCTCAACTTTGACAGTAGGTTTACTGTACTGAAATTATGGCTATTTTACCCACATGGTCAATCAATAAAGTAACAACATTTTTAACAAGTACAAAACCCCCTGGGGTTTCATGAATTCAGTGCTAACTTGGTCTATAGGGAAAGTCATGGTGATTATAGCTCTAAAATACAATTATCACACTGCAACAATAGACCTTCATACAATTGATTAGAGTTAGGTAATAGCTGCCTCTTTAACCAAGCATAAGCACTCTGGTTTCTCATAGTTACAACCACTTCTTGACTCTGAGGTCTGTGTTGCTATTTGTCACTCAATTTGAGTTGTTAAACTCAGCCTGCCCAATCCCTGTGGGCATCTGAGTTTGTCCCTGCTATTTAGCCTTGACAAAAAAACATCCTGTGTTATCTTTCAAGTGTCCTCTCCTAGCTCTTGATTTCTCTCATATTTCTTGCAAAGCTTTGGAAATATGACGAAGTCAGAGGACACTCACATAGCCAGCCAGACCAATGGCCTCAACCCATGCTATCAATGGAAACAACTATTATACTTAAGAGCATTCTTTTCTCATGTCTGACATGCAAACATCATGAGGTCAATACATTACTTTTAAATGCCTCATTAGAGTGATTTCCACTGACCACGTATTTTCTAAATGCCAAATATATGAAGAACCTTAATTTTTAAAGGCAAAAATTAAGGAAGTTTTCTTGGTATCTTGATGTTATAATCATTTATCATAACTTCACAGTCTGGGTAGGTATACAGTTGCCCAAAACAACTCAAAGATGAGGTCCTTATAAAATAAAGAGAGATAACAGGCTATACAGAATATATTATTTTGCTGAAAGTCTTTAGTCAGCCACTAGGTCCATTTTTCTGAATGTCCAGCTTTCTCCTTTGGTGGTTTTGATTAAAATTCTGGGAACAGATGCAACTCTCTGGTAATACAGCAGGCAAAATTTAAAGCAGACCATATTAACCTGTCACTAGCTTTAAATATTCCTTCTCTTGTCTCGTACAAAACGAGCCTCATCTACCATGTATTTTCATGCCTCCGGCTCCTTTCAGGTTATTGATCTTTGTATTATTTCTACAAGCACATGGAAATGTTTTATTATGTGTCTGAATTAAATCTATGATGCATAGAGGCTGCTTTACTCAGCCGAATGTGTCTTTAATACACTTCAAAGTGAATCTTTTTAAAAAAATCATAATTAAGAACTGTTTCCCATTATAACTTCTAAAATTACTTGATAGCCTTATGTAGTTTGACAACATGCACTAAATATAAATGAAGAGCAAATAAAAATAAATATTACACATCAGGAGTGATCATAAAACCACTGTGTAATTGTTCTGTCCTCTAACTAAGCCCGAGAAAGTAGCACCTAAAATCCTATTTTTAATGTTCTACACTTTCTATTAAAACGTTATGACTGCTCCCAAGATAATGCCATATGCTTAAACCAACATTAGGCAATTTCTCTTTTTCTCCCATTAAAGCAACAAAACAACACAAAAAAATCCAGAAGCTAAGGAAATTTAGCTTTGGCTTTTTAGTATCAACCTTTTTAATTAGGAAGATAAAGCATTTTAATCTTAAAAGCCAATTATTTATTCCTCAGCAGTTTATTTTTCCATAATATGTAATACTAAATGTTCTGAGCACATTATTTAAAATAGTAGATGGGTCTCTTGGCCCCAGGGCATAAATACACACCATGATACTCTAACAATGAAGAAACAGTTTATTCTCTTAATTACTTACAATGGTTTTGTTCTCTAATAACATTTATGGTGTGTTAAGAAAATAAATCAAGAACAATTTAAAAGTAGAAATATATGGAACAATCGCTACAGAGGTCACAAAATACAGCTGAAAGAAAAATGCAAATCTGAGTAGTTGGGGGCTCTAACACTAATCTTGTGTGTCCACTTTCATGTAAATCATTTATTCTATTCCCCCTCATTAATTATTATTATTAATAATATTATTGCTATAATACTAATTCTTAAATAATGTAATCATATTAATGTGAGTTAATATTTAATTAATAATCAATCTGTAGGAATATGTAATTTATATACCCATCCAAAATGCTATTGTGCATTCTGATAACAGACAGTATAACAATAGCATCTGGGGGACTAAAATTAAGATAGGAAAACTATCTTAAGAACCAGAGTCAAAATCCACTGTGTATACAAAGATGAACACAAAGTGCAGCAAGGTTTAAAGTTCTCTGGGAATAAATCAGTATACAAAAAAATGAAATTCTGCCCATGAAGGAGTGACTATTTCTTCCCCTAATTTGCCCAAGTACAAATAGAATGGAATTTTCAATTTTAAAAAAAGGAGGATTTTCAATTTAAAAACAGTCAAAAACCTTGAAAAGGCATTGTATGAAAGAGTCTATCAAAATAGCCAATAAGCATATGAAAAGATGCTAAACATTACTCAATAGGGAAGTTCAAATTAAAGCCCCAAATAAGATACCACTAAACACCTACCTGAATGGCAAAAACTAAAAAGACTAACAATTCTTTTTTTGTTTGTCTTTTCTGTTTGTTTTTTTGTTTTTATTGAAGTATAGTTGATTTACAATGTTGTGTTAGTTTCAGGTGTACAGCAAAGTGATTCAGTTATACATATATATCTTTTTTTTTTCAGATGCTTTTCCCTTATAGGTTATTACAAAATATTGAGTATAGTTCCCTGTGCTATATAGTAGGTCATTTTTGGTTATGTATTTTATATATATAGTAGTGTGTATATGTTATTCCCAAACTCCTAATTTATCCCCCCTTTCCCCTTCAGTAACTATAAGTTTTCTATGTTTGTGGGTCTATTTCTTTTTCGTATATAAGTTCATTTGTATCATTTTTCTTTAGATTCCACATATAAGCAATATCATATGATATTTGCCTTTCTTTGTCTGGCTTACTTCACTTAGTATGACAAGCTGTAGGTCCATCCATGTTGTTGCAAATGGCATTACTTCATTCTTTTTTATGGCTGAGTAATAGTCCATTGTATAAATAGACCACATTTTCTTTATCCATTTATCTGTCGATGGACACTTAGGTTGCTTCCATATCTTGGCTATTGTAAATAGTGCTGCTGTGAACATTGAGGTGCATGTATCTTTTCGAATTACAATTTTCTCCAGATATATGCCCAGGAGGGATTACTGGATCATATGGTAGCTCTATTTTTAGTTTTTTAAGGAACCTCCATACTGTTCTCCATAGCAGTTGTACTAATTATATTTCCACCAACAGTGTAGGAGGGTTTCTTTTTCTCCACACCCTCTCCAGCATTTATTGTTTGTAGACTTTTTGATGGTGGCCATTCTGACTGGTATGAGGCAATACCTCATTGTAGTTCTGATTTGTATTTTTCTAATAATTAGCAATGCGAGCATCTTTTCATATGCCAAAAAGGCTAACAATTCTAAGTGTTGGCAAGGACATGGAGCAAGTAAAACTCTCATACATTTTTGGTAAGAGTGTGAATTGCTACAATAAATTTTCTTTGGAATAGTACTTGATAGTATCTATTAAAACTACATATATACCTAACATATACTATCACCAAATAATTCCACTCTTACATATATATCCAAGAGAAATGAATGTATATGTCCACCAAAAAAAACACAAGAATTCTTAGCAACCTTCTTCATAATCACCAAAACCTAACAACCCAAATGTCTACTAACAGTAGAATAATTCCCTAGCAGTTAAAGAGAAAAAGAACATTGCTTAATGCAATGAACATGAATGATTTTCAAGGACATAAACAGTAACACCTATGTAATATGATAGCATGTGATAGAGGATAAAAATCTTCATGTAAAACTTCCTAATAAACAAGAAATTTCCTAAGAAACAAGCTGAACAAATGTAGAAATGTTTGACTAAAAATATAAAATTTGTCCTTAACTGAAGCTAAGAAACTATGTTTTCTGTTTTCTCTTTTATGATGGCTAACTTCAGCCCACCTTAAGCAATAATAATATATATTTTTTATAATTCAATACATTTACTTTTCAAATATCAAACATTATGTCTACAAATTTAGAAATAGCAGTGTCTTTTACAAACATGCATTTTTTCTATTCTTTCCAAAATTATGTTATAAACATGTGTACTTTATATGTACTTTATATATATACTGTATATGTTCCAAATGAATTCCCTATTGTAATTAAGTATCTGAATTTATATTAGTGAATATTGAGCAATTATTTATATAAAAGAGATATTCTACTAACAGAAAAAAAACCTATAAGTAATTTATGGGTATTGTATATTTAAAATGTAATTCCATTTACAAAAATTTGATTTTCATACAAGTATTTATCTTTGCATAGAATGACTCATCTCTGTCATTTATTTAAAATGCAGTGGTTATTGTATAAGAAATAACTTTGGTTTTCACCAGCTGGGTAAGTGATCATCACAAACCAAATACCCTTAACTGCTTTTTTGTTCTTTCAAACGTAAAATGAGAAATTCTATTTGTTAAATAGCTGCACAAAAATGGAGAATTGTCTTTTATTGTTGTGCAAAACACAAGATTCTATGAAAACCACTAAGAAGCATTTTCCTGCAATAGCATATTATGAGGTGTGGACTTAAAAAGGCTTTTCTATTACCAATATTGTAACTGGGCAGAAGTCTGCTGCAAATATCCATGTCTGCGGGAATAAAGATTCAGACCTACTAGAGAATGGGCTTGAGGACACAGGGAGGGGGAATGGTAGGCTGGGACAAAGTGAGAGAGTGGTAGTGTATATATAGACATATATACACTACCGAATGTAAAATAGATAGCTAGTGGGAAGCATCCACATAGCACAGGGAGATCAGCTCGGTGCTTTGTGACCAGCTAGAAGGGTGGGATAGGGAGGGTGGGAGGGAGGGAAGAAATACGGGGATATATGTACATGTATAACTGATTCACTTTGTTATAAAGCAGAAACTAACACACCATTGTAAAGCAATTATACACCAATAAAAATGTTTAAAAAAAAATCCATGTCTGCATTAAGAACCAGATTTTCCTAAGAGTCGACTATTGGAAGAACTTTGGATTATAGCACAAAATACTCATTATTTTGTAAATGAAAATTTTAGTTCCCTTGAATATTTTATCGGTGTTTTAGAAGATGGCCTTTAAAATGGAAAACATAGGCAGTGGGACAAGATGTAGCAAACCAGATACAAGAACATAAAGGAGAACAGTAGAGGCTGAGGGCTAGACCTTTACCGAAGCCAGTAGCCATGTCCTATCATGGAGGCATCTTCCTCAAGATATGTTGGGATTCCAAATGGTCTGGCAAAATGGGGAAGGGTGCCAGAAAGTAGTCTACCTGGATTAGGAGATACTACTTGGTTATGGATGCAAGTTAGGGGAGAATAGCTAACAGTATAACAAACTGTGCTTAAGTTTAAGTCATAACCAAGTTCAAATACTATGTCAACTATTTATTAGTTGTGTGACTAGTAAATAATCTACTCTGACATCCTAAGACTTCGTTTACTTATCCAAAAAGCATGGACAGAAGTGGTATCTACATTGTAGAGTTATGACTGGCATTTAGTGAATAGTCAGTAAATGGTATTATCATTATTATTATTTTATTATTGCTTAGAGAGGTGATGAGGTAAGGTTCAACTAGTGTTTTCTGTTTGTTTTACTAGAAATTATACCTTTTCCTTTTCCTCTTTATGGAAGAAGCTCTAGAAGAGAAGGTGAAGTGATTCTGATGCTCAACCCCAGGTGAGAGCCTCCATCAAAAGGAGAGAAGTTTGTCAAGAGCTAAGCAGAATATCCAGTCACCACCCATGCAGACTAAGATACAGGGCAACTGGAATATGCATTCAGGGGCCAATGGAAAGGACCAGATATGCAGATTTGGGAAACTCAGCAGGGTTTTGAGAAGATGCCATTTCTCTGGACAGGTAGGAGTTAGAGTCTCAGCCCAGATCCACTTGCTTAGACAAACTCCTCTTGCTGATGGGGCCATGGACCTTGTGCTATGTGGAACTGGTTGTACAATATCAAGAGGGACAGACTTTGCTGGAGACCAGTATTCATAGGCTGAATTGTGTTCCCCCCAAAATCCATACATTGAAGTTCTAACCTCAGAACCTCAGGATGTGATTGTATATGGAAATACAGCCTTTATTTAAAGAGATAATTAAGTTGAGGGGCTTCCCTGGTGGCGCAGTGGTTAAGAATCCCTCTGCCAATGCAGGGGACACAGGTTCAAGCCCTGGTCTGGGAAGATTCCACATGCCATGGAGCAACCAAGCCCGTGTGCCACAACTACTGAGCCTGCGAGCCACAACTACTGAGCCCATGCACCACAATTACTGAAGCTTGTGTACCTAGAGCCTGTGTTCCACAACAAGAGAAGCCACCACAATGAGAAGCCTGCACACTGCAATGAAGAGTAGACCCCGCTCGCCGCAACTAGAAAAAGCCCGCATGCAGTAATGAAGACACAATGCTGCCAAACATAAATTCATTAATTAATTAAATTAATTAATTGAATTTTTTTAAAGAGATAATTAAGTTGAAAAGAGGTCATTAGGGTGGGCCTTAATCCAATATGACTAATGTTCTTATAAGAGGAATTTGGACACATACAGAGGGAAGGACATGTAAAGACACAGGCAGAAGACCGTCTATAACTCAAGGAGAGAAGCCTGGGGCAGGTTCTTCCCTCATGGCTCTCAGAAGAAATCAAATATGCAGATACCTTGATAAAACATCTAGCCTCTGGAAATGTAAGAAAATAATTTCTATGTTTAAGCCACCCAGCTTGTGACCTTTTCATCTATCTTCACGTAATGTTAACCATGCAAATACATCCACACGAACACGTCCCCACAAGTCAGCCTGTATGATGGAGCGATATTTTATTGAGTAGATTCCAAGTTACAGATTTTCCTCAAAATCAGGAAGGTTTATTGTGCCTGTCCACCAATGTCCATGAGTCCTAGACAGCTGTTCCACTGTGAATGTTTGAGAGTCATCGGTACTTCTGATTCTGACCCTATAACCACCATTGCTACCAAACAGTTGGTGTTACTTCTAACTAATCAGGTGTATATTGAAGGTACTGTTGGATGGGGCCTCGCAACTACTTTTAGCAAGAGAACACCAGTGTTGTTTGTTTCTTTTATTTTACAACTGTAAGATAAAAAAAAATTATGAGTTGGGTAATTAACACATATGGTTCTTAAATGTAAATGTTTAAATTATGATGGCTCTTCCTTCATATAATACACATGTCATTCCAGGCACTGTGCTTGGCATTAGGAGTGCCACTATGTACAGGACAGGTATGATCCCTGCTGTTAAGGAGCTTACATTCAGGTGAAGGAGGTGGGAAAACAAACAAAGTGTCAAATAATTAAATAACTATTAGTGGTGGTAGCTGTGTGAAATAAACTAACAAGAATGAACTAGGGAATAATAGCAGAGAATAGATATTTTACAGGATAGTCTGGAAAGACCTCTCTGAGGAGGTGGCCTTTCTTTCAGACTTGATAATTGAACCACAGTCATGGTAAATTATGTTCCATGATCAGAATCTGAACATTTCAGCTATAAGGTACAGTGTAAAGACAACGAACTACTTCAATTAAACCTAAGTTACACGCCTCATGTCCCTCTAAAAGCATGACAATCATTTGGACATGAAAATGTTGATGTAAAAAGAAGATAAATGAGTAGGTTCTCATGCTTTGTCTTCTAGTTTTATGAAATTCCAAACTCACTGTAAATAGCTTACAGAAATAAGCAGTTCATTGGGTTCAGTCCCTAGCAAGACAGCACACAGCACTTAATCCTCACCAGAGTATTACTGGTACATTCAAGTCTATAAGAGAAATAAATTTCAGCACTCAATTACCAGCTCTAGTCACAGTGAATAGAAACAGGGAAAGATGTATTTACCCAATGTGAGAATAACGTGAGTACTCAAGCAGTTTAGTTGCTTTGGTAAGCTGTAATAAATTACTATGTACTTTAGCCAATGGAATAGCCAAAGGTACATAATATATACAGTTCTTTCGAAGTTTTCAACAAATTTCAATCTGCTCTAGTTTGGAAATTTTCCTTTATTAAAAAGAAACTGTAGGCTTTATTGTAGAAAGATCATAAAATGCAGGAAAGCAAGGGAAAAAAAAGAAATAAAGTGTACCCCTGTGGTAGATCAAAGGTAATAATGGCCCGAGCTTGTCATTCATCCCTATAGCTATACCCTTTGTCTGTAACTCTACAGCAATCTCCCATCCTGCTCAGACATTTGACTCGCTTTAGGCCAATAAGATTATGATGAGTGTGACACAAACAAAGGCATGGAAGGCACCTGCATGATTGAGCTTACTTCTGCCACTGCCATAAAAAGGACATGCCCCAGCAAGCCCTCTTGTACCAGGAGGAGAATGAGGGATGCAAGGACCAGAGCTGAGTTGTCCCAGTCATCCTAGCAGGACCATCTTAGAAGCCACACAGACGTGGAAGAGAGCTTAGCCAAGCTCAGCAGAGCCCCTACCCAACCTATAGCTTACTGTAAACACATGCAATGAGCCCAGTCCAGGGCTGATCGGCTGAACCTGCAGACCTAGAAGCTAAATAAACACTTATTGTTGTATCCCACTGAGATTGTTGTTGTTTATTAAAGAGAATTATTGTGACAATCAATTTCTGATACACACACTACCCTGAAACAGAACAATTTAACATTGCTCTAATTTTACTTTAGCTTTTTGTCCAATTTATGGACTTTCTAAAGGTTAAAGATAGCAAACAACATCAGCATAAAGCATTATGAGTTCTAGTTTTCTAGATTTAATCATCACACTGGGCTAACAGAAATACTAGGAGAGAAAAATCCAACTGTAGTTCTGATATTGAAAGTTCACTACAGTAAATTAGAGTAATTTCTGATTTGCCATCCAGGCAATCAGCGAGGAAAAATTCTAGGGGGAAATAGTAGGCTATCCCATCAGGTCAAGAAAGTAAAATGGGATAGATGTAGGGCATGAAGCTGGAAGTAGGGCTGGGTTGGGGGAAGACGTTCCAAATGGAAAGAATAGTGTGACACTTAGGACTCTTTCCTTGCCAGCAACTCTGGCCAACTTAGGTAAACAAAAGAACTTGTTAGAAAGTTTCTGGGTAGCTCACAAAATCAGAAAGAAAGCCAACCCAGCAAGCTTAAGTAAGGATAGGTAAGGGTAGCCCAAGAGAGCTCAGTAGCAGTAACATGTCTCTTCTGGATGCTTCCTCTAGAACAAGACAGTTTTAACCCCCTTTAGCCTAAGTTGTTACTCTGTTCAAAGTTAAAGACCTGGCAAAGATTATCCAGATGTGCCAGGGTTACATACACTCCCTTCCCGCACTTACCGAGCAGGGGAAGAGTAGGCCACTGTGGTTGACAGCTCTCCTGGACCCAAGGAGTGAACGGGACGGATATGTATAAAGTAAGGGGGAAGT
This sequence comes from Grampus griseus, assembly GCF_964374135.1. Classification (NCBI taxonomy): domain Eukaryota; kingdom Metazoa; phylum Chordata; class Mammalia; order Artiodactyla; family Delphinidae; genus Grampus; species Grampus griseus. The sequence goes on along the minus strand of NC_138998.1, from coordinate 125,494,536 downwards.
GTTTCAGGACAGGCAAAAACAATACATATCTACTAGAAACATGAACAGCAAGTGAGCAAGAGCTCTAGTTTATATGAGACAGTAAAGGGGAATAAACCACCTACCTTAGACTGCATTCCAGCTGAGATGGAAAATGGTCCATGTGCACCAAGGGATAGATGTCTGCAGAAAGGTCTCTCCATCTTAGCGAGGGCTGCTCCTCTCTTACCCTAAAGGAGCTTAGCAGCTGGGAGGTCTGTCTTGCCACGAAAATGTGATTGCTTCCCAGCATAGCTCTCACTGGCCCACAGGATACTGGAAAATAACCCAGTAAAAATAGCAAAGCATATGCATCAGAGCAAAGGCAATGGGGACCATGTGACTGACTCCAATGGGTGAAATGAATATGACCATAATTCCTAAAGAGAAATTCCCTATGCCCCATTATATTTTTCTACACCAAGTAAACTGAATTATTATACGAAAAATTAAATTTAAGGATTTCAATTGGGAAAATTTTTACATCACAAGGTATGCCAAAGTGAATCTTGTGACACGCAAAGTTCTGCTGAATTTATCCAGAAATGATCCAACAGGGACAAGTAGTCAGCTAAAGCCCCCACATTTGCAGGGCTCAGGGCAAGAGTACAAACAGAGGCCCCTAGTCCATCTATCTTTAAAAGATTTTTAAAGAGTTAAATCAAGTTAATACACTGTTAAATAAGTCCTACACTTCTGCCTTGACAAATCCTCCTGCTTGACAACCTGGGAGCCCAGGTTCAAGTTTAGAATTCTCCAACATTTTGGGGTAATTTCCCAGAACGTGAAGTGAGGGAAGAGCCAGCCCCCAGCCTCTGGCCTGAGGCCTGCTCCATTCCTTCCTACCCCAGCTCCATGTCACACCTCAAAGGCCTTCATAAACTCACATGTAGAAATCCCAGCTCAACAACTGAAGCTCAACCCCAAGGCCCCATACCCCAAAATCAGCCTCCCCTTGGCCACACTTGGGAGCAGGGTATGTGTGCCAGTGCAATTATCTCCTCTTTTGATAACAGACTAGATATAAATTACAGGAAAAAATCTGTAAAAAATAAAAACACATGGAGGCTAAACAGTACACTACTTAATAACCAAGAGATCACTAAAGAAATCAAAGAAGAAAAAAAAATACCTAAAAACAAATGACAATGAAAACACGATGACCCAAAACCTTTGGGATGAAGCAAAAGCAGTTCTAAGAGGGAAGTTTATAGCAATACAATCCTACCTTAAGGAACAAGAAACATCTCAAATAAACAACCTAACCTTACATCTAAAGCAAATAGAGAAAGAAGAAAAAAAAAACCCAAAGTTAGCAGAAGGAAAGAAATCATAAAGATCAGATCAGAAAAAAATGAAAAAGAAATGAAGGAAATGATAGCAAAGATCAATAAAATTAAGAGCTGGTTCTTGGAGAAGATAAACAAAATTGATAAACCATTACCCAGACTCATCAAGAAAAAAAGGGAGAAGACTCAAATCAATAGAATTAGAAATGAAAAAGGAGAAGCAACAACTGACACTTCAGAAATACAAAGGATCATGAGAGATTGCTACAAGCAACTTTATACCAATAAAATGGACAACCTGGAAGAAATGGACAAATTCTTAGAAATGCACAACCTTCCGAGACTGAACCAGGAAGAAATAGAAAATATGAACAGACCAATCACAAGCACTGAAATTGAAACTGTGATTAAAAATCTTCCAACAAACAAAAGCCCAGGACCAGATGGCTTCACAGGCGAATTCTATCAAACATTTAGAAAAGAGCGAACACCTATCTTTCTCAAAATCTTCCAAAATATAGCAGAGGGGGGAACACTCCAAACTCATTCTATGAGGCCACCATCACCCTGATACCAAAACCAGACAAAGAGGTCACAATGAAAGAAAACTACAGGCCAATATCTCTGATGAACATAGATGCAAAAATCCTCAACCAAGTACTAGCAAACAGAATGCAACAGCACATTAAAAGCATCATACACCATGATCAAGTGGGGTTTATCCTAGGAATGCAAGGATTCTTCAATATATGCAAATCAATCAATGTGATACATCATATTAACAAACTGAAGGATAAAAACCATATGGTCATCTCAATAGATGCAGAAAAAGCTTTCAACAAAATTCAACACCCATTTACAATAAAAACCCTCCAGAAAGTAGGCATAGAGGGAACTTTCCTCAACATAATAAAGGCCATATATGACAAACCCACAGCCAACATTGTTCTCAATGGTGAAAAACTGAAACCATTTCCACTAAGATCAGGAACAAGACAAGGTTGCCCACCCTCACCAGTATTATTCAACATAGTTTTAGAAGTTTTAGCCACAGCAATCAGAGAAGAAAAAGAAATAAGAGGAATCTAAATCGGAAAAGAAGAAGTAAAGCTGTCACTGTTTGCAGATGATATGATATTATACATAGAGAATCCTAAAGATGCTACCAGAAAACTACTAGAGCTAATCAATGAACTTGGTAAAGTAGCAGGATACAAAATTAATGCACAGAAATCTGCATTCCTATACACTAATGATGAAAAATCTGAAAGTGAAATTAAGGAAACACTCCCATTTACCATTGCAACAAAAAGAATAAAATACCTAGGAATAAACTTATGTAAGGAGACAAAAGACCTGTATGCAGAAAATTATAAGACACTAATGAAAGAAATTAAAGATGACACAAATAGATGGAGAGACATACCATGTTCTTGGATTGGAAGAAACAACATTGTGAAAATGACTCTACTACCCAAAGCAATCTACAGATTCAATGTAATCCCTATGAAACTACCACTGGCATTTTTCACAGAACTAGAACAAAAAATTTCACAATTTGTATGGAAACACAAAAGACCCCAAATAGCCAAAGTAATCTTTTTCTTTTTTCTTTTCTTTTCTTTTTTTTTTTTTTTTTTTTTGCAGTACGTGGTCTCTCACTGCCGTGGCCTCTCCCGTTGTGGAGCACAGTCTCCGGAAGCGCAGGCTCAGTGGCCATGGCTCACGAGCCAAGCCGCTCCATGGCATGTGGGATCTTCCCGGACCGGGACACGAACCTGAGTCCCCTGCATTGACAGGTGGACTCTCAACCACTGCGCCACCAGGGAAGCCCCAAAGCAATCTTGAGAAAGAAAAACAGAGCTTCAGGAATCAGGCTCCCTGACTTCAGACTATACTACAAAGCTACAGTAATCAAGACAGTATGGTACTGGCACAAAAACAGAAATATAGATCAATGGAACAGGATAGAAAGCACAGAGATAAACCCACGCACATATGGTCACCTTATCTTTGATAAAGGAGGCAAGAATATACAGTGGAGAAAAGACAGCCTCTTCAATAAGCGGTGCTGGGAAAACTGGACAGGTACATGTAAAAGTATGAAATTAGAACAGTCCCTAACACCATACACAAAAATAAACTCAAAATTGATTAAAGACCTAAATGTAAGACCAGACACTATCAAACTCTTACAGGAAAACATAGGCAGAACACTCTGTGGCATAAATCACAGCAAGATCGTGTTTGACCCACCTCCTAGAGAAATGGAAATTAAAACAAAAATAAACAAATGGGACCTAATGAAACTTAAAAGCTTTTGCACAGCAAAGGAAACCATAAAACAGACGAAAAGACAACCCTCAGAATGGCAGAAATTATTTGCAAATGAAGCAACTGACAAAGGATTAATCTCTAGAATTTACAAGCAGCTCGTGCAGCTCAATATCAAAAAAACAAACAACCTAATCCAAAAATGGGCAGAAGACCTAAATAGACAGTTCTCCAAAGAAGATATATAGATTGCCAACAAACAGATGAAAGGATGCTCAACATCATTAATCATTAGAGAAATGCAAATCAAAACTACAATGAGATATCATCTCACACTGATCAGAATGGCCATTATCAAAAAATCTACAAACAGTAAATGCTGGAGACGGTGTGGAGAAAAGGGAACCCTCTTGCACTGTTGGTGGGAATGTAAATTGATACAACCACTATGGAGAATAGTATGGAGGTTCCTTAAAAACTACAAATAGAACTACCATACGACCCAGCAATCCCACTACTGGGCATATACTCTGAGAAAACCATAATTCAAAAGGAGTCATGTCCCACAGTGTTCATTGCAGCTCTATATACAATAGCCAGGACATGGAAGCAACCTAAGTGTCCATCGACAGATAAATGGATAAAGAAGATGTGGCACATATATACAATGGAATATTACTCAGCCATAAAAAGAAATGAAATTGAGTTATTTGTAGTGAGGTGGATGGACCTAGAGTCTGTCATACAGAATGAAGTAAGTCAGAAAGAGAAAAAACAAATACCGTATGCTAACACATATATATGTAATCTAAGAGGAAAAAAAAAAAGTTCATGAAGAACCTGGGGGCAAGATGGGAATAAAGACACAGACCTACTAGAGAATGGACCTGAGGATATGGGGAGGGGGAAGGGTAAGCTGGGACAAAGTGAGAGAGTGGCATGGACATATATACACTACCAAATGTAAAATAGATAGCTAGTGGGAAGCAGCCGCATAGCACAGGGAGATCAGCTTGGTGCTTTGTGACCACCTAGAGGGGTGCGATAGGGAGGGTGGGAGGGAGGGATATGCAAGAGGGAAGAGATATGGGAACATTTTTATATGTATAACTGATTCTCTTTGTTATAAAGCAGAAACTAACACACCATTGTAAAGCAATTATATTCCAATAAAGATGTTAAAAAAAAAAAACTGAATGACTTAAGACAACACAAATTTTATTATCTTACAGTTACAGAGGTCAGAATTTCAAAATTGGGTCTTATGGTGCTAAATCAATTTGTCGGCAGGGCCGCACTCCTTCTGGAAGCTCTAGAGGAGCATCTCTTTCTTGCCTTTTCTGGCTTCTATAGGTGTTGCCTTCCTTGGCTCGTGGTCCTTCCCTCCAACTTCAAAACCAGCAGTGTAGAATCTTCAAATTGCTCCTGCCTCTCTCTTATAAGGACATTTGTGATTACTTTTAGGGCCCTCCCGAATAATCCAGGATAATCTTTCTATTTCAAGATCCTTAATTTTTTTTTCTTTAAAAAAATTCTTTTTTTATATTGGACATAGTTGATTTATAATGTTATGTTAGTTTGAGGTGTACAGCAAAGTGATTCAGTCATACATATACATATATCTATTCTTTCCCATTTAGGTTATTACAGAATATGGAGCAGAGTTCCCTGTGCTATACAGTAGGTCTTTGTTGGTTATCTACTTTAAGTATAGTAGTGTGTATATGTTAATCCCAAACTCCCAATTTATCCCTCCCCCTTAACCTTTCCGCTTTGGTAACCATAAGTTTGTTTTCTATGTCTGTGAGTCTTTTTCTGCTTTGTAAATAAGTTTATTTGTCTCATTTTTTTTTAGATTCTGCCTATAAGTGACATCATATGGTAACTGTCTTTCTCTGCCTGACTTACTTCACTTGGTATGATAATCTCCAGGTCCATCCATGTTGCTGCAAAAGGCATCAAGATCCTTGATCACAACTGCAAACTCCCTTTGGCCATGGAATATAACATAGTCAGAGGGTTGGGGGATGAAAATATGGACATTTTGGGAAGGATATTATTCTGCCTACCATACCATCTTAGAGTGGGAAGTCTACATTTTAGCTAAGTTTGTGAAGTTTACTCCTCCTTCAACTTGCTTCAGCCCCACTGGGCTTCTTAATATTCCTACATGCTCCAGGCATGCTCCCATCTTAGGGTCCATGTATGTGCTGTTTCCTCAGATGGACTATTTTTACTACAGATATTGACATGGTTCACTTCCTCACCTTCTTCCAATCTTTATTCAAAGGAGACTTTCTCAATAAGGTCTTCCCTAGAAATACTATCTAAAATGACAACTCACCCCTTCCCTCAGACATTTCCTATCTCCCTTACTTTTTTCTCCTTGGAATTTATGAAGTCTCATGAAGACAACTTATTTGTTGTGTCACTTTCGGCCTGCCCCACTAGAATGTCGCTCCATGATGGCAGCATCTGAGTCTGCATCCACATCCCTCACGACAGTACTGTCTGGCACATGGTCAGTACTCAGTATGTAATGGCTGAGTTAGTTAACTGAATGTTCTACAGGGGAAGGGGGGAAAGTCCAGCATTGCTGGGGAAGAAGGCAAAAGGATGATGCCTTAGTTAGAGTTCCCCTAAGAGAAGAGCCTAGAATAAGGACTTGGTTACAGTTAAGTTTTTTTGGAAGCTGATCTTAGGAAGCAGAAGTGAGGAAAAAAAGAGAGTCAGGCAGTGAAGGAGGAAAAGCACTAGAGAGATGGTGCTTTAATGAAGTCTCTGTTATAGGCGTCAAGAGTGGGATTCTGCCAGAACTGCTGAGAAAACACACATGAAATGCCTCCCAGAACTGATCATCTGAATGATGAGAGAGTGGAACATTTTCCCGCTGGCTCCCATCTCCCATTGGACACGAATCCCTCCGCCATCCCTGCACCTCTGGGTTTCCCAATGTGAGCCAGCTGGGGGGCCCGTGCATTGAAGAAGGGTCTGGGGAAGACTACAGAGAGACAGATGCAAGTGCTTGCAGCAAGATCCTGTCAGGAAGAGAAGAGTCTGAGCTTCCACAGTCTGTCCACCACAGCTGTGGTTAAAATCAGAAGACAGCTGAGTAAATGCAACATGGGCACCAAGGGCCTCTGTTTCAGATGAGGACAACAAAGCATGAAGCATGTTCTTTACAACTCACTCTCACTTAATGAAGATTTCTCATTCTTTCCATGTGGCTTAAAAACAATAGTAATTCCTAATATTTATATAACATGTTCATACATATTTAGATGTCCCAATTTCCCCACAAGGCAACTATTCCCATTGTTTTTCAAGGTTAAAATAAAAGAAAGGAAAATTAATATGTCTTATGGAGCTACAAATGTGGCAATCAGAGTTAAAAAAGATAAAAATAATTAAAACAATTAGAGACCATTTTGCCCAGCAAATTGGCAAAGTTCTTCTTAGCATTATACTCCCCAGCGTCAGTGAGAATACAATGAGATCGCACCCTTGTACACTATGAAGGGAGAAACTGATATATCCCTTTCAGAGGGAAACCTGAAAATATGCACCAAACATTAGTTTAAAATACTCATTCATATGGAATACTACTCAGCCATAAAAAGGAAGGAAATTTTGCCATTTGCAGCAACATGGATGGACTTGGAAGGCATTATGCCAAACGAAATAAGTCAGACAGAGAAAGACAAATACTGCATGATATCACTTATATGTAGAATCTAAAAAAATACAACAAACCAGTGAATATAACAAAAAAGAAGCAGACTTACAGATATAGAGAAGAAACTAGTGGTCACCTGTAGGAAGAGTGAAGTGGGGAGGGGCAATATAGGGTGGGTGATTAAGAAGCACAAACTATTAGGTATAAAATAAGCTATGGGAAAAATAAAATAAAATAAGCTGCGGGGATATATTGTACAACACAAGGAATATAGCCAATATTTTTACAATAACTGTAAGTGAAGTACAATCTTTAAAAATTGTGCACCACTATATTGTACACATGTAACATATAATATTGTATATCAACTATACTTCAATTTAAAAAATAAAGTAAAAATAGTCATTCATGACACTTGATCCAGTAATTCCCTCAAAAGTGAGTAGAAAATTTATGAACAAAAATATTCATTGTTGGGCTTCCCTGGTGGTGCAGTGGTTGAGAGTCTGCCTGCAGATGCAGGGGACACGGGTTTGTGCCCTGGTCCAGGAAGATCCCACATGCCACGGAGCGGCTGGGCCCATGAGCCACGGCCGCTGAGCCTGAGTGTCCGGAGCCTGTGCTCCGCAACGGAAGAGGCCACAACAGTGAGAGGCCCGCGTACCGCAAAAACAAAAAAAACAAAAAAATATTCATTGTAGTCTCATTTCTAATAACAAATAATTAGAAACAACTGAAATGCTCCAAAACATAGGGTAGTAAAATAAAATGTGGTGCATCCGTATGTTCTTACCCTCTGCATGCCTCAAAATTCATGTTTCTGAAGAACACTCAATGACATATTGTTAGGTGACAAAGTATCATTTAAAACTATCCAGCATATGACAAATTTGGTTTAGGTATAAACATATACACATATACCATATATAAGTACAGCAGTGTATATCCGTATATGCATTAATATGCCTGAATAGAAAAACACTAGAAGGAAGTAGAACAATATATTAATAATTGATAATTCTGAGTAGTTATCAGTGTAGTTAGCTGAGTAGTGGTAGATAATTCAAGGCACTTTTTATTTTGTTTTTATACTGTTCAGTATGTTTTAAATTTTTAGATGTAAATTCAGAAATGATTGTTTCTCTTTAAATAAATAAAAGAATCAGTACTAGCTTTCCCCAAATTTATGACTTAATGGGAAAATCAAAACAGAATTACCATAACTTTAAAAATATTAAAATCAGGGGCTTCCCTGGTGGCGCCGTGGTTGAGAGTCCGCCTGCCGATACAGGGGACGAGGGTTCGTTCCCCGGTCCGGGAAGATCCCACATGCCGCAGAGCGGCTGGACCCGTGAGCCATGGTCGCTGAGCCTGCGTGTCTGGAGCCTGAGCTCTGCAACGCGAGAGGCCACAACAGTGAGAGGCCTGCGTACCGCAAAAAAAGAAAAAAAAAAAATCCTAAAATCAGTATCAGAGATTTATACATAAGTTACTTCTTAATCTCAACGATTCTTTGTTTAAAGGAAGAGAATTGCTAAATGTTCTAAAGATAAATAAGATACCAAATAATTTGTATTCTTTTAATTTGGATCCCTTACATTTTTCACTAATGGTTTTTGCTGTATTTGGGAAACTAAGAACTAACCTCCCTCTTTTAAAACTAGAATTTTAAGTAAATCAATATCAAAGAGGTAAAGTGATCTACTGAGTCCTTTTGGAGGGAAAAACTATAGATTATATTGATTGTGAAAATTTTTAAGGGCAAATGAAAAGCAAGGCAGCAAACTTTATATTTAGATTCTTGCCCCTAGCTATAATAGAGTTAACCAAGCTACTTCACTTCATCAAGATCACAGGGGAGCCTGTCTGCAAAATACCTCTAAGGTCAGACAGGGCCACTGATTCAGTCTGAGTTATAGAATAAGAGCCAGCCTTGAATAAAATTGGAAAGCCAACAGATTTTGTCTTCTGCACTTTATGTGCCACACACATGAGCGGAAATCTATCCTTCTATGGAATTCCTCCTTCTACTCTATGCCTGCAAAGCTCCTGTCCTGTACCTGAACACACCCTCACTCTTGCCCCAGCTATCAAGGTTGACTCATAATAGATCATGCTGCCTTCCTAGAAGTAGCTTGACTATGCGACTCTCCCACTCCTCTACTTATCTGTCCCCAGTCTCCAACCAATACAGAGAACTACTTTGCACTTAAAAAAAAAAAAATTAACGGTTGATGAGGCAGGAAAATCGGTTATGAGGTTTCCTTCTTTCAGGAGACAGACTCAGATGAAAAAGGCCCTTCCAGCGGTCAGGAATAAGACAAAAGAATGGCTGTGATAGTGAGGACTGCAGATACTCTTGTCTGACCGATGATAGAAATACCCTGGGGTAGGCAAGCCTTCTGAGTCACAGCATCCCAATAGCCACCCATCCTGGTAATGCCAAGCCCTGACTGACAGCAATGTTAGCAAACATTTTTACATCATTTTGTTGGAGTTGGGCAGTAAAAAGGGAAGAAGAGAAGAGAGACAAGAAACGGGGTAAAAGCTTAGAATCTGAGTTGATGGAAATGCCCAAGAGACTCCACAGAAACAGAAAGTTGGATATTCAACTCAACAGATCTAAAGCTGAGGTGTAACATCCCTTTCCATTACCTGTGGCTTCAGTAAAGTTGGTGACACACAAATGCCTGTGTGCTTAATGGTCCTCACTGGAACAACTAGATGAGGAAAAGGATGAGAATTCTCAAAATGAGCCATTTCCTGAATTTCTTCAGCAAAATAAGTCTCTGAGACAAAAAAAGTTTAGGAAAAGTGTTTAGCCACATTTCTCCCTGGAAGCCTGCTGTGCTGCTTAGTCTCCTGGTCTTCAGCCACCACTGGGAGGGGGCATCTAGCCAATTTCATCTGACTCTCAGAGGTCAAGCTGTCTCAAATGACATGTGAGCTACAGAAGCTAAACTGAAACATAAATAACATCAGTGCTAACATGGCCAAAATAATGAGTCCTCACTGCATCAGGCATTTCCTATGAAAGTTACTGAACAAAAGCTATCAGGTCATGAGTTTCTTTTCTGTCATTTCACTTAAGTTTTCCTGGACTAGAAATTCTACCAAGAGGTATCTGAGCGACAGTCTCTCAGGAAAGATGAACCCAGGGCAAGCCAATTAGTACTTGTTGCCATGGATACCTGTAGATAATCTGAATGTATGACTGGTCATTATGTTGCTTCTTCAGGGTCTTAATGAAGATAACAGAAGACAGTTACTCAACCTGCCTGCTAGCTGGCTGGTTCAAACAAACAGAATCAGCTGGTAGCACACCAATATTTTTAACTCTTTCCTAGCTAGCTGCCTTTCCTCTTTCTCCCTTCTCCCCTCAACCCAAATAAAATGTAGCATTTTCCTGAATCTCTCAATCCAAACGTTACCCCCTTAACTCACCAGTGACTCACTTGCTTACATATGTGTCTCCCTACTTCTCTAAAATACCTTGTTAGATCAAGGACATGAATTTTACATTTGACATTGAGCTTGGCATTTAGGAAATGTTTATAATACCTGTTGAATAAATGAAAAGCCCTTTTGCCCTTCGGGGGTATTGCTCTTCCCTTGGAATTCTTCTTCCATGGCTTTTTAGATGTCTAGCACAATCTCATCCTTAGGTCTTTGATTCAACTGGAACTTTTTATTGACTCTTCTTATTTCTTTCTCTAAAGCAGCCTCTCCCTGATTACTTTCTTAGGCATAACTTTATTGATCTTCTTCACAGCAATTGTCACAATCTGTAATTACCTTATTTCTTTCTGTACTTTTTCATTAATGTTTCTTTTATAAATTATCTGAGAGAAGGATCCTTGTTTGTGCTGTTTACAGCTTTCTCCTCAACACCCAAAACACAGAAGCCCTCAAATTGTTGTTGAAAGAACGATTACCATGTCTGAGTTGACAGGGGAGTTCTGTAATGGAGCTTTCTGTCCAGGACACAAACTAAGAAATACCAGCTACCCAAGAAGTAGTTTCTGAGTGTGATTGTTGTCTCTTATGTGCTAGGTTTGCACTTACTTGCTAGGTCTGTGAGGTGTGACACTGGATGCAACAGTATGAATCTTACCTATCTGTGTAGGTGTCTAGACACAGAGCACCCTTGCCAATGGCAAGCCCATTGGCAGATGTCCAAATTCATGTTAGAGCTCTTTAGGGCTGCAGAAGGATTCTGAAGGTTTTCCTTTTACACACGTATAAATCTTTGTGATCTTTGACTTTATTTTGTTTTGACAAATCCAACTTTTTTCTCCCCACACCCCTTTTCTTTAAGGGAGAGAGGATTTGGTTGTTCAGTCAAAAATGTTTCTAAGTCTTAAGTTAAATTATTTAATCTTGTTCCAAACTTCCCCCAAAACAGTGATATTTTTGGAATGAAATATACTTACATGTGAGCATTACTTACCATCTTAAGTATTTGAATAAATTTCCCTTTAAAGCTCTGTATGTATACACAAAGGCCATCAAATATCTACTGAAGCACATTAATATTTTTCTTTGCGGAAACTTCAATTTATCTTGTTCTAAATGCTTTGATTATTTGATTTGTTTCCTAATTATGGCAAATCTTCTTTTAATGAGGGAATTAAAATTCTGGATAACGTCATCATGGGAAAACTAGCATTCTTAAAATTTTCTTTAGGACAAAGTTATGGTTTTGGAACATATGTTCATTTCCCTTAAGAGTTTAATGTTTCTTGATAAAGAGAATTTCTTTTCCTTGAAATTATGTTGCTGTCTCAACTTTGTATATAGTTGTTGAATAATCCATGTCAATTTCCTGTCAAAAGCTAATGTGGAAAAAATATTTTGTTGTGGCCAAACATTTTATTTCATTTCATGTGCAAATGTCACAAAATTGGTCAGTCAAGAAAAGTAAACTTGTATTTTTTAAATAAACCTTTATCTGCTTGAAAGTAGAAAGTGAATTATTGTGTGTGTGCAGGAGGTGGTAATGAAAAGCCATGCAGTCCAAAATAAAATAAAATTTGATGTAAACTTTTGTCAGTGAACATTCCACATCATGTAGGTATTTTTGATATATTTTTGTTACTCAAGTTCAGTATTTTTAACAAAGCCAATTTTTACATCTCAGCCACCCTTCTTTCTCAGCCACCTCATCCTTTCCAATAAAGCAAGGTCCCTTCAGCCTGGCAACCAGGGTCTTCACAATCCATTGCTTGGGTTTTCTTTCACCTCTCTTTTCCAGTCTCTATTTTTCAGGCACACTGAGGATGATTCTCCAACCTCAGATCATTGACATAACCATTCAGACTTCTGTGCTTTTCTTTATGATGTTTCCTCTTTATCCTTCCCAGCTATCCAGCCTGCATAACCAATTAATTCCTCTGTGCTTCCATTCAACTTGATGTATCTACAGTTATCAAATTAATTGTTCATACATCTGTCTCCCCATCACCACACCTTCTCAACCTCTCCAGAACAGAAATCACTCCTAATTCATCTTTGTGTTCCTAGTACAGAGCATCATGTGGGCATACTCTGGCCTACGTAAACACATAACAGTTGTCTCAGCTTTGTCAATTTTAAAAATCTGCATGTATATTTTTCTGCTTTGTTCTGATTTTTCCAACTATTGCCAGCAAAGAAGTTATTATATATATATATATATACACATATATATGCATAAAACATATCTATAATTAAAATGCTGTCAGTTAATATTTGCTGATTTAAATAATGGTCAAAGGAAATGATAGAATTTGTACTCCTTCGTATTTTTTGAAGGTCCTTATGACTGACTGTCATGTAGTATTATCCGGGTGAGTTGTTCAACTGAATATCCACATCTTCCATATTTTCTTTAAAACAGAGGGGAAATAACGTGCATTATTCTGAGGACTAGGGGGAAATATCAAGATTGCTTACTCATTAATAATTCTTACTAATTTAAATAACTCATATTATGTAAGTCACTGAACCAGGAGTATACTGGGAAATCAAGTGGAGAAGAGCATATTTGCTGAAAGCCCTGATGAAAACATTAGAAAGAGAATAAATCTACACCAAGAAATGATGTGTCTATTATTAGCAATCTATAATTTATATTAAAACAAAATCACAGATCAGATTAGCTGTCTCTCTCAATCTCCTAACATAAATTACTTTTCCACCTTTGTCTCTCTGGTACAATAGAAAATTGCACGAAATCCAGCTCTTTTTGTTGAAGTCAGATCTATTAATATACATAGGTGTGATTTTTTTTTATGGCCATAACTTCATCTTTGATTTCACTGGATTGTAATAACACCATTGAAAACACTGGGGCTCAGGGTTTAGCAGTGGTGTGGTAAGTGAGGTTCTTTGAGGCCATGTAAACAGACTGTCTTTGCAGCCAGTGTAGCTATAATGGAAGGTCAGTCTAACTGGGACTACCATTGCTATGCATTTTCCAGCATTATCATATTTTTAGAGCACATAAAATATGAGAACTCTTATTTGTGTACATAAGAATCTGTACCAAGATTTCATTTTCTAAATGCCTATTAAAATCATAAGTTGCATAACTCTACCAACCTCTGGAAACTCTCCTTCCATGGCATTGGGTACACCCTTAAATTAAAGCCAATTTTTAAAATTCCAACAAAGAATACACTAAAATAATTAAGGGAGAGTTAGAGGAATAATAGGTAGAAAATAAAAAATGAAATGTTAATAAATCATTATTTAAATGCTACAAAGAGACTAGCTATCATTTTTTGTTTTGTCTATATCTAGAAAGAGACAAGAATTCTATAAGGAATGGTTGAAGAAAATCTACCTTCTGTTGTCACAAAGCACACAAAACATTTTCCCATGCAAAGTCTGCACTCCTCATTAAGACATTCCACATCATGTATGAAATTTTAAATTATTTAAAGATTAGCTAACATATTTCATTTTTTTTCTACTGCAGAATAAGAAAAGCATACTTCTATAATGAGAAATACCTTTTGCACATTCTATAATCAGCAAAGCTGATTTTGATTTTCAGAACATTGCAACATTCGATAATTTGATTTTTCGAACCTTCTTTTCAGACCAGTTTTACAGAAAACAACATTTGAAGAGTGGGAAAGAAATAAGGCATAAAAGAATAAAATAACAATTTTGATTACTGGTGTACAGTAGTTCTTAAGCTCAAAAAAATAGAATATTGCACAAGGAAATATCTACTTTACAAAGAGATCATAATGATATGTAAAATGTTGCCAGTTTAGACTGTGCTCATTAAAGTTGTAAGACTGTAATCTTGTGACCTTTCTCAGAGGTGGCATTCAGCACTTGATGGTTGTCTCATGCTATTTGTATATGCATCTATGTGTAAAGAGATCAAAGTGAAGCCTGAAAGTAAACATCAAAGTGTTAGAATGTACTAATGCCTAATAGGATCTTTTCCCCATTACGAAACCAATAAAAAAATCCTTAACCAAATTTGGGAGTTACTGTGAGCAAAAATTATACACATATGTGCATACATATATACACACACACACCCCACATAATATATTGGCCTTCTTTTTTACAACAGTTTTATATTCTAAAAATTCTCAAGATAATACTATGATACTACTGCCCTCTCCTCTAGAGACCAGATGATATGGCAGTTCAGACTGTGGTTCTGAAGCCAAAATACTCAGGTTTAAATCCTGCCTCTTCCATTCAAAGTGTACGAACTTGAAACAAATGGGACCTAATGAAACTTAAAAGCTTTTGCACAGCAAAGGACACCATAAACAAGATGAAAAGACAACCCTCAGAATGGGAGAAAATATTTGCAAACGAATCAATGGACAAAGGATTAATCTCCAAAATTTACAAGCAACTCATGCAGCTCAACATTAAAAAAACAAACAACCCAATCCAAAAATGGGCAGAAGACCTAAATAGACATTTCTCCAAAGAAGACATACAGATGGCCAAGAAGCACATGAAAAGCTGCTCAACATCACTAATTATTAGAGAAATGCAAATCAAAACTACAATGAGGTATCACCTCACACCAGTTAGAATGGGCTTCATCAGAAAATCTACAAACAACAAATGCTGGAGAGGGTGTGGAGAAAAGGGAACCCTCTTGCACTGTTGGTGGGAATGTAAACTGATACCGCCACTATGGAGAACAGTATGGAGGTTCCTTAAAAAACTAAAAATAGAATTACCATATGACTCAGCAATCCCACTACTGGGCATATACCCTGAGAAAACCATAAATCAAAAAGAGTCATTAAAATTAAAAAAAAAAAGAGTCATGTACCAAAATGTTCATTGCAGCTCTATTTACAATAGCCCAGACATGGAAGCAACCAAAGTGTCCATCAACAGATGAATAAAGAAGATATGGCACATATATACAATGGAATATTACTCAGCCATAAAACGGAACAAAACTGAGTTATCTGTGGTGAGGTGGATGGACCTAGAGACTGTTATACAGAGTGAAGTAAGTCGGAAAGAGAAAAGCAAATACTGTATGCTAACACATATATATGGAATCTAAAGAAAAAAGAAAAAATGGTCGTGAAGAACCTAGAGGCAAGATGGGAATAAAGATGCAGACCTACTAGAGAATGGACTTGAGGATACAGGGAGGGGGAAAGGTAAGCTGGGACAAAGTGAGAGAGTGGCATGGACATATATACACTATCAAACGTAAAATAGATAGCTAGTGGGAAGCAGCCGTATAGCACAGGGAGATCAGCTCGGTGCTTTGTGACCACCTAGAGTGGTGGGATAGGGAGGGTGGGAGGGAGGGAGATGCAAGAGCGAAGAGATATGGTGACATATGTATATGTATAACTGATTCACTTTGTTATAAAGCAGAAACAAACACACTTTTGTAAAGCAATTGTACTCCAATAAAGATGCTAAAATACTGTATGAATTGAAAAACTTACTTAACTTCATATTTTGGTTTTCTCATGTTTAAAATGAAAATCTACTTCATACAGTTGTCGAGAAGTAGCACTTAAAATATGAAAAAAGTAGAATATGAATATTACCTGGTACTGTTGTAATAAAAGTAACCCTTTCATTCCTGCTCTAAAATATTGTTAGAAATTAAGAGGTAGACAACATTTTTGTTCATTAATTATGTAGAAAAAACAATGATTGGGTGATTTTCTTTTTCCAGAAACTAATTATAAGTAGCATCACAAGTAATAGGTTTTCTGTGAACAAGTTTTGATTTGTCACTTATTTTCTATGTTCAGTGTTTGCTAATTCACTCATTTATTTAGTCATTTGGAGGGGAAAAAGAAACCTGAATATAAAAATTTAATTTAATTTTATCCACATAAATATGTTCAATATTAATAAATCTCTACTCTTCACACATCAAATTATTTAAAATATAATTCATCACTTCTAAAATAGTTACATTATAATTATTTTAGACTATAGAATAAAATATGTTATCATTACTTTATAACTTATTAGATATTTATATATTGGGTAATGTCTTTCTAAGAAATAAGAAGAGTTATAAGGATGGGTCTGCAATACATAGTTAATCAATGATCCACCTTATTTTTAAGGAATTTTTTCAGACCTATATGGTAGTAAGTTGTCTCAATTCCATTTGAGGTAGAAAATATTAGTTCTAAATAGACTATGAAAAGTTAAGTATGTGTGTTGTAATCCTAGAGCACTAAACAAACTATAAACCATATAAAGAAACATAGTAAAAAATACAATAGACAAACTAAAACAAAATATTAAAAACGTTAAAAAAAAACAAAAGGAGGCAGGAAAAGAAAAACAGAGGAATAAAAAGGAAGAAATAAAATAAATAATAAATGGTAGAGTTAAACTCAAATATATAAACAATCATATTAAATATAAATGATTAAGCAGACCAATGAAGAGACAAAAATTGTCAGAATGGATTTGTTTTAATGACCTAACTATATTGTTTATAAGACACTCATTCAAATGTAATGAACTATGCACTTTAAAAAGTAAAAATATAAACACTAATCACATGTAACACTAGTGTCACATGTAAACATGTAAACACGAATCACAATAAAGCAGGAGTGGTAGACTTAATACCAAAGTAGACTTCAGAGCAAAGAAAATAACCAAGGATAGAGAGGAAACCACATAATAATAAAAGAGTCAGTTTACCAAAAAGCCAAAACAACCCTAAATCTGTATGTACGTAAGAACAGAGCTTCAAAATACAGAAAAACTGACAAAACTAAAAGAAGAAATAGAGAAATCTATAGGTATATTTAGAAACCTCAAAACTCCTCTCATAAGTAGAATGTGGTTGCCAGGGGCTGCGGGGTGGGAGAAATGGGGAGGTATTGGTCAAAGGGTACAAACTTCCAGTTATAAGATGAATAAGTTCTAGAGATCTAAGGTATAGCATGGTAACTACAGTTAATAATACTGTATTATATACTTGAAAACTGCTAAGAGAATAAGTCTTAAATATTCTTATCACCAAAAGGAAAAAATAATAACAGGTAATGAAGTGAGGTGATGGAGATGTTAACTAACCCTACTGTGGTAATCATTTCACAATATAAGTGTATCAAATTATCACTTTACACATCTTAAAGTTACACAATGCTGTATGTCAGATATACCTCAATAAAGGTAGGAAAAACAAAAACTCCTCTCCCATCAAGCAATAGAAATAGTAGAAAGTCAAAAAGTCAAAGTCAAAGTAGAAAGTCAAAAGTAGAAAGGTTACAAAAGGACTGTCCAACATCAACCAACTGTAATTAAGTGACATTTGTAAAACATTCCACCCAACAAAATCAGAATAGACATTCTTTCAAGTGCACCTGGAACTGATACAAAAATAGACTATATCCTGGGTTAGAAAACAAGCCTGAACAAATTTAAAGCAGTTAAATCATACAAAATATGTTCTCTGAAAATAATGGAATTAAACTAGAAATCAATAACATAACTATAACATGAAAAACTCCACACACTTAGAAATTAAATAACAAACTCCTACATAATCCATAGGCCAAAGAGGAAATCTCAAGGAAAATTATAAAGCAATTTAAAGTGAACAAAAATAAAAATAAAACGTACCAAAATTTGTGGAATGCAGCTAAAACAGTGCTCAGAGGGAAACTTATAGCAATAAATGCTTATATAGGCAGCCCTAGCTTTGGACAGTTTCAGTATATATGAATTTCTGTTACCACAGTTTAACTAAATAATATCAGCCTCCCAACAACACTGTTCAAATTTTAGTTACTAAAAACTACATTTTTAGTATATATTTACTGTGAATAAAATTGGATAAAGTACAAGCTTTGTTTCTAGCTCTTTAGTCCACAAATCACTGTGTAAGTAACAGAAAAGCATCATGATCAGTGACCGATTACTTCTTTCAACGTCTATCAATAATTGTCCACTATAAGCTTATTACTTAGTTCATGCACAGACAGCAAAAAGTGTAGTTGTGTTGAATCCTTTATTCCCAGTGATAAACCCATCTGACATTTTCTAAAATGTATAATCAAAAGAGGAAACTGGCCAACAAAGAAGAATGTGCAGCTAAGAAGTGAAATGAAATTTGAATCCAACATAAATGGAGTTATAGAAGAAACAGCTGGCTGTGGAAATGTTGACAGTGTAGCCGTTCAGGAGGTTCTGGAGGAGCCGGAGGAACTCTGTGCAGATGAACTTTTTGACAAACAAGGAAAGTGGCAGCAACCAAAAGGACAAAGAAGTCTCAAAGGAAATGACATTGACAAAACATCACATTAAAGAAACTATGGAAATAGTTCACAACATTAGGAACCCAAAGGATAAACTATTGGAAAATAATCCAAACTTAGAAAGCAATAAGACAAATTGTCAAAGCATAGACAAGATGTTTGCTCCACACAAAGAGAAGTTCAAAATACTTTGATTAAGTTTTGATAAATAAAACATTTCATTTCTCAAAATTTATAACATTTTAAATTGCAGTATATTAAATAAGTATTAGTTTCATTGGTTATTTTCTTTAATTTGCCAAACACTTGTAACCAAGAGGAAGAAAGTAATGTATTTACGAAAATTGTTAACAGTCATGGAAAAAAAATTAAAACTTTTCTATGATTATTAAGACTATTTTGTACCATTTCAGCTTACATGGTCATTTTTGCAGCCCAGCACTAGCAGACAAAGCAAGGACTGCTTGTATTAGAAAATAAGAAAGTTCGCAACTCAGTAATATAAACTTCCAACTTAAAAAATTAGAAAAAGAGGGCTTCCACAGTGGCACAGTGGTTGAGAGTCCGCCTGCTGATGCAGGGGACACGAGTTCGTGCCCCGGTCCAGGAAGATCCCACATGCCGCAGAGTGGCTGGGCCCGTGAGCCATGGCCACTGAGTCTGCATGTCCGGAGCCTGTGCTACACAACGGGAGAGGCCACAACAGTAAGAGGCCCGTGTACCGCAAAAAAAAAAAAAAAAAATTAGAAAAAGAAAAGTGAAACAAATTCAAAACAAGCAGAGGAAGAAAAATAATAAAGTAATTAAGATGAGAGCAGAAATTGATGAAACAGAAGAAAAGAAAAAAATCCAATGAAACCAAAAGTTGATATTTTAAAAAGACCTCTAGCAAGACTGACAAAGAAAGAGAGAGAAATTACTGATACAAGGAATGGGAGAGAACATATCATTACTGACCCTGAAGATATTAAAATTATCCTAAGACTATACTACAAACAACTATGCACATAAATGCAACAACTAAAATGAAATAAACCAATTCCTCAGAAACTAATCCAAGATGAAATAGACAACCTGAATAATCCTGTTATCTGTATCTCATAAAGAACTGAATTTCTAGATAAAACCCTTTTGAAAATAAAATCTACAAGCCCAGATGGCTTCACTAGTAAATTATGTCAAATACTTCAAGAAGAAATAATACCAACTTAACACGGTCTCTTCCAGAAAACTGGAGAGGATGGGACACCTCTCATTTTAGAGGTCAGTATTACCCTGATAACAAAATCAAACAAAGACAGTGAGAAAAGAAAACCTCAGACCAATACCCCTCATGAAACAGACACAAAGAGATCCTCAATAAAATTTTAGCAAATCAAATCCAGTAATATATAAAACGAAGAATATACCCTGACCAAATGGAGTTTATCCCAGGAAAGAAAGACTGGTTCAAGATTTGAAAATCAATTAATGTAATCTATCATATTAACAGCTTAAAGAAAAAAATCACATGATTATATCAACTGATGCAAAATAAAGCACTTGACAAAATTCAAAATTCATTCATTATAAAATCCCTCAGAAAACTAGGAATAGAGTGAAATTTCCTCTATCTGATAAAGGCCATTAATTAATGAAAAACCTACCTCCACATTATATTTAATGATGAAAGACTGACTGCTTTCGTCCTAATAGGAACAAGGCAAGGTTGCCCACTCTCACCACTCCTATTCAATATTATACTGGAAGTCCTAACCATAACAATAAGGGGGAAAAAGTCATATAGATTATAAGGAAAAAAATAAAACTGTCTCTACTAACAGACAACATGATTTTCTACATAGACAATCTCAAGGAATCAACAAAAAACACAAAAAACAACCCCCCCACACACAAAAAACAAAACACTTCCTAGAACTAATAAGTGAATTTAGCAAGGTCACATGGTACAAGGTCAACATACAAAACTCAATCATATATTCCCATCTACTAACAATAAACAATAAGCAATCCAAAACAATATTTAAATACACACATTTACAATAACTGCAAAAAAAATTAAAATCTATGTTCATGGAACTCAAGGCCCAACAAAGTAAGAGAACCCAACTCTCCCCAAGTGGATCTACAGATAAAACACAACAGCAATCAAAATCCCAGCAAGATTTTTTGGTAGATATAGACAACCTGATTCTAAAATTCATGTGGGCAAACAAAGTCAAAGCAATTCTGAGAAAGAATAAAACTGGAAGTATGAATTTTAGGCCTACTGTAAAGCTATAGTATGGTAATGGTAGAGGGATAGACACATAAACCAATAAAACAGAACTGAATCCAGAAATAGACCTCCACAGAAATGGCCAATTGATTTTTTCTTTCCCCTAAAAATCCTGTGCTCCACATATTCATTGCTCCCTCTTCATAACCCCTGGTAACCACTGATATTTTTACTGTCTCTATAGTTTTGCCTTTTTCTAGAATGTCATATAATTAGGCTCATAAGGTAGATACATCTTCAGATCACCTCTTTCACTTAGTAATATGCATTTGAGATTCTTTCATGTCTTTTCATGGTTTGATAGCTCATTCCATTTTATCACTGAATAACTTTCCATTTTCTGGATGTACCATAGTTTATGTATCCATTCACCTACTGAAAGACATCTTAGTTGCTTCCAAGTTTTTGGCAATTATGAATAAAGCTGTTATAAACATCTGCGTACATGTTTTTGTGTGGACATAAGTTTTCAACTCATCTGGGTAAACATCAAAAAGCACAACTGCTAGATCGTACGGTAAGAGTATATTTAGTTTTGTAGGAAACTACCAACTGTCTTTCAAAGTGGGTATATCATTTTGCATTCCCATCAGCAATGAATGAGAGTTCCTATTGCTCTACATCCTTGCCAGCATTTAGCGTTTTCAGTGTTTTGGATTTTGGTGTGTAATGGCATCTCACTATTGGTTGAATTTGCAATTTCCTAATGACATATGATGTTGAGTATCTTTTCATAGGCCTATTTGCCATCTGTACATCTTCTTCTTTTTTTATCTTTTTGGGGTACGTGGGCCTCTCACTGTTGTGGCCTCTCCTGCTGCAGAGCACAGGCTCCAGACATGCAGGCTCAGTGGCCATGGCTCATGGGCCCAGCCGCTCCACGGCATGTGGGATCTTCCCGAACCGGGGCACGAACCCGTGTCCCCTGTATCAGCAGGTGGACTCTCAACCACTGCGCCACCAGGGAAGCCCTGTACATCTTCTTTGACAAGTTGTCTGTCCAGGCCTTTTGCCATTTTTAAACCAGATTCTTCACTTTCTTACTGTTGACTTTTAAGAGTTCTTTGTATAGTTTGGATAACAGTCCTTTATCAGATATATCTTTTGCAAATATTCTCTCCCACTCTGTGGGTTTTCTTCTTATTCTCTTGAACAAATTGATTTTTTTTACACAAGTGTAAAGGTAATTAAATGGGGAAAAGACAGTCTTTTCCAAAACAGTTAAGACAATTGAACATACATAAGCAAAAACAGTGAATCACTACTTAAACCTCATACCTCACACAAAAATTAACTCAAAATGAATCACAGATATATATATATAAATGTAATACTATAAAACTTTTTAAATAGTTTTTCTTCATTACCTCAATTAAGTGAAGAAATTTTAGATATTACACCAAAAGCATGAATGCAACAAAAATAATCATAAATCAGACTTCATCAAAATTAAAATTTTTCACTCTGTGAAAGACACTATTAAGAGAATGAAAAGATAAGCTATAGACCAGAAGAAGATATTTGCAAATCACGTACCTGACAAAGCTTTGTATCTAAATAGAATATGTAAAGTACTCTCTAAACTCACCAGTAAGCAAACAAATAATCTGATTTTAGGAAAAGTCAAAAGACTTAAATAAATATTTCACTAAGGAGGATATACAGATGGCTAGTAAGCACATGAAAAGATGTTCA
This sequence comes from Grampus griseus, assembly GCF_964374135.1. Classification (NCBI taxonomy): domain Eukaryota; kingdom Metazoa; phylum Chordata; class Mammalia; order Artiodactyla; family Delphinidae; genus Grampus; species Grampus griseus. The sequence continues at coordinate 125,471,571 of NC_138998.1, read as the reverse complement.
ACAGTGATCATTAGCCATTAGGGAAATGTAAATTAAAACCACTGGAAGATATTGCCATATACTTGTTAGAATGGCTAAAATAAGCAACACTGACAATACCAAGTGCTGATGAGGACACAGAGCATCAGTAACACTTGTACATTGTTGATGGGAATGCAAAATGGTAAAGCCACCCTGAAAAACAGCTTGGCAGTTTCTTATAAAGTTATATATACTTACCATATGATCAAGCAATCTCATTCCTGGGAGTTTGCACCAGAGGAATAAAAACTTACATTAACACAAAAATCTGTACATGAATATTTATAGCAGTTCTATTGGTAATCACCAAAAAACTGGAAACAATCTAAATGTCCTTCAACACGTAAATGAATAAACAAACTGTGATAGATCCTTAGAATGGAATATGACTCAGCAATAAAAAGTATCAATGCACATATATCAAACAACTTTAATGAATCTCAAGTACAGTATGCCTCATGAAAGAAGTCAGTTCCAAAAGTTTATATACTGTATAATTCTATTTATATGACTTTCTTTAAAAATACATAAACTATAGTGCCATAAAACTGATCAATATTTGCTAAGGACTGGGTGGAGGAGGGTAGTGGAACTGTTCTTATTCTGCTTATGGTGTGATAATACAAACCTATCATGTGTTAAAATTTATATACCTGTACTCCAAAAATTGTTTTATTGTATGTTAATGTTACTTTATTTTTTTTTTGGCGGTACACGGGCCTCTCACCATTGTGCCCTCTTCCGTCGTGGAGCACAGGCTCTGGACGCGCAGGCTCAGCGGCCATGGCTCATGGGCCTAGCCGCTCCGCGGCATGTGGGATCTTCCTGGACTGGGGCATGAACCCGTGTCCCCTGCATCGGCAGGCAGACTCTCAACCACTGCGCCACCAGGGAAGTCCCTAATGTTACATTTTAAATTTAAAAATTATTTTTTAGAAATAGCAATATATCTAGGTGACTCATTCTAAGATGATTTTATCTTGAGATGCTTCTTTGAAAATATTTTTTTGTATTCTTATATATTTCTTTTATCCTGTACTATCCCTTTTGCCTTATTGCTTTTTCATGTTATTAGTACTTGTGGTGTCATTCATTCTTGTGTTCTTTAGAACTCTTTATGCTTTTATTTAAAGGAAAGTAGATATATGGCACCAGAGTAGCATTCTTCAACTTTTATGCACTTGGGAATCTGATGAGATGTGTGTCAAAAAGCAGATTTCTTACGCTTCTCCCTCAGAAATCATTTAGAGGGCTAGATTAGTCCCTTGAAAATCACCATGTGATATCAATGTGGGGTGTTCCACTGACCACCCTTTGAAAAGCATTGTTAGAGGCACATGAGGCAAAAAAAATGAGAACTTCCTTAGTTTGTTAAGCATCTCTTCATGAAAGCACTCAATCATCTTGGAAACTGGTGGAACATAAGATCAATTTGAAGAACTTCAGTCATTGTTACCTAGAAGATACTCTTAGCTTTGCCTATGGGGGTATAAACACCATGACCAGTATTTTAGTAATGCACCCAGCTATTTGCTGGAGGTTTGATGTCTGACATAAACACCTCCCCCAACTTTCACAAAAAATGGATCAAGTTTTTTCATAAGAAAAATATAATCACAGGTTGTATTTTCTCCAAGAATGTAAACTCAGATAAATTACAGAAGTGCTTAGCAATATGTCAAAAAACAGAGCTACAACTATTAACAATGTATTTGTTTAAATATTTAAATAATACCCTGAGCCCTATAAAATGGATATAGTTCTTTGTTTATGTACATATTGGCATATATATACATACATACACATGGCATATATACATGCAATATATATGTATATATATACATATATGTATATCTATATCTAAGTGATATTGATAATAATACTAGATTCCAGGTATTAAGTACCTGCTATGTACTAGACAATGAGCTAACAGCTTTGTACTCTTTTTTTTTTTTTTTTTTTTTTTTTGCTGCACCTCTCGGCTTGTGGGATCTTAGTTCCCTGACCAGGGATTGAACCCAGCAGTGAAAGCGTCGAGTCCTAACCACTGGACCACCAGAGAATTCCCTGTACCCATTTTACTGTTTCATCTTGAAAGGAACATATTATTGTATTACCACTTTACAGATGATAAAATCCAGGAGCCAAGAGAAGCTAATTGTCCTGTCCAAGGTCACACAGCTAGAAAGTTCTATGATAAACATGTAGAAACCAAATAAATATAACTATATTACGTCATGCATTTAACCTACTAAAATGAATATGCCAGCTATAATAACAATTAATAAACCATTTAGTTACCAATAATTCAGCTTTCTTTTAAACTTGTAAGAATTTTCTTATAATGATTTGGATGGTGCATCTCAACAAAGTTATCCAGTAAAATTTCAGACAATATGTTATTTGAGTTTTCCAGAAAAATTCTCTGAGGCAAGAGAACTTCAAAGCTTATTCCAAAGAAAACAAATAAATAAACACTGCTCAGTGTCATATTAAATTATGTCAATTTTCTTGTTTTGATATTGAACTATAGTTATATAAGTTATCACTCACTGTAGGAAGCTGGGTGAAAGATTCAAGGGATTCTATGTACTGTTTTTGCAACTTCTTATAAGTCCATAATCATTTCAAAATAAAAAGTTAAAATAACTCTGCAGTAGGGGCTTCCCTGGTGGCGCAGTGGTTGAGAGTCCGCCTGCCGATGCAGGGGACACGGGTTCATGCCCCGGTCCAGGAAGATCCCACATGCCACAGAGTGGCTAGACCCGTGAGCCATGGCCACTGAGCCTGCATGTCCGGAGCCTGTGCTCTGCAATGGGAGAGGCCACAACAGTGAGAGGCCCACGTAATGCAAAAAATAAAAATAAATAAAATAAAATAACTCTGCAGCATCCAAATATTTGAAGGCTTTCCAAAGCTAATAAGGTATGTAAGTATGGAGAACTTATCCTTACATTAATCCTGTCTAAATCCCGAACCACAACTTAGAAACAGCTTTGGAAGAGAAAAGGAGTCTCTTATGGGTGTTTGTGTGTGGGGAAGAGTAGAACCAAGACTAATAAGAGTCCTTGGCCTTGGTGCTATTGCATTGTTGGATCTCTTGGGATAACTGCATTTGCAAGTAACAGAGAAGCCAACATAAACTGGCTTAAACTGAAATTCACTGGCTCATGCAGTCCAGAGGACATTTAGGCTTCTGGTAGCTTTGATAAGGACATACCTCGCTTTATGGCACTTTGCAGATACTGTGTTTTTTTGCAAATTGAGGGTTTATGGCAACCGTGCATTGAACAAGTCTATCAGCACCATTTTGCGAACAGCATTTTCTCACCTCGTGTCTCTGTCACATTTTGGTAATCCTCACTATAATTCCAACTTTTTCATTGTTGTATTTGTTATCGTAACCTGTGGTCAGTAATCTTTGATCACTATTGCAAAAAGATTACAACTCACTGAAGGCTTATTTTTTAGCAATAAAATATTTTCTTAATTGAGGCATGTTCATTGTTTTTTAGACATAATGTTATTACTCATTTAATAGACTACAGTATAGTGTAAACATAACTTTTATATGCACTGGGGAATCAAAAAGTTGTGTGCCTTGCTTTATCATGATATTCGCTTCATTGTGATGGTCTGAAACTGAACTCACAATATCTCCAAGGTATGCCTGTAGTTCTTTGTCATTCACTGAGATTTACCACCCTGGTGTGCCAGCTTTATCCTGAGAGTGGCTTTCCTCATAGTGGCAAAGTATGTATAGCAGTTCCAGCCCTCACATCAAGACACTACACCATCCAGAAGGAGAGAGAACTTCTGTTCTCCCAAGCTTTGAATAAATGCCAATCAGGGCTTCACTCTGATAGGAACAACTCATATCATGTGAACCAATCTGAACCTATCACCGTGAGCAGGGAGATGGGATTGCACTATGGGCTAAGACAATTAGAGTCTAGTTCTAAAGCTAGAGCTCATGCCAATTATCTGGATTAGTGGCTCCTCTATTGTAAAGGAGGGATGGAATTGATTCTGGAGAAGCAACAATAATGTCCACTACAGACAAAGTCATCTTTAAACAGAGGCTGTACCTGCCTAACAATCATTTAGATAGTATTAACCAGAAAAGTCTGTTCCTTCATTCAAATAACAGATCTATGTAATCAAGTATGCAGGATGAAAGATATTTTTTGCTTATATGGTCAACCAATCATTTTTAAAAAGTGATTAAAGCATTGAATCATTATTTCACTATTTTAACAAGACACCTTGAGAGAGTGGGCATCCAAATATCAGTTAAATTTTATGTGTGTATTCAGACTGTGTTTATATAGGTCTATCATTTTTCAAGAATTTTACTGGCAGTTTTAAAAATCAATGAATTAAAGCAACAAGTAACTTACTCTTTTTAACAGGATTAATCAATAACCAAGTACTAATACCATCACGTTTTCTCTGCACAATGTAAATTCAACCAACTGCAAAGTTGAGGAGTGCTGGGGAGTAGGCAAATAGTTTCTTTCTTCTGCAAGTTGACATATAACAGATTTATTACTACTTTCTCCTCCACCCAGAAATCTACTTATAATTTTATCAGATCAACTGGTTGTTTTGGCACCGTAAAGCCACAATATATATTCAAGCTGTTTGACCAGTAAATGAACTACAATATTATGGAAGCATTTTTCATATGCAAATGAAGTGCACCAAACAAAAAACCAACAGCAGTTTCCTCTAAAATCTGAAAATCAACTCTTAAAATTGATCTTCTTTAACCATCTGGTCATAGTGCTAAATGACTTAGTAGAAAAACTGTCTCACATTTTTATTGGCTTGAGAGAAGGTAAATGTTTTTAATATGTTCTATTAACTTTGTATTCAAAGGAACCAATAGAGAGCCACTGATATTAGTATACGTACTATGGAAAGCTCAGATAACTACTATGTATGTAGACTATTTTTGATCTAGAATTGTTCTTTTCCACATACTCCCACTTAAATGGTTCACTGTTATTCTCTTCCAGTCACATGGTTATTTTTTAAAAAGGGTTTTATACGTACAGAAAGATCTTTTCATTTCTTTATTCTTTTGATTTATCTTCTTATCCTGACTGACTCATGGTTATTCCCCTCTTATATTTTAATTATACTGTGTCATTCTCTACCTGATTTTCCTTAGCTAGTTTAGAGCAAAGGACCATGCAAATCCACTAAGTCACTTTTATTTTTAAAATACAATAAAAACCTTATTTCTTTTGTGATTTCTAGATCAGTATATTTTTAAATAATTGAATATTCTTTACAAATTCACAAAAAGAAATTTTGCTCCTCTATTTCTCTCAAGATTTAGTCCTCAGGGATAGCTTGAGACTTCCTGGAACAGAAAAAACATTGCAAGCCATTTTATTTATAGAAAAAGGAAGTATGTTAACTGAGCAACTATAAGAAGAACTATTCAAATGTAAGATTTTAGAAATTTCAAAACCCCATATTTATCTTTCTCTCTGATCTAAATGTAGTTCTATTCCAAATTATAGTTTTTTTAAATGCAAAGTTAATTTCCTAGATCAACATAACATTCTATAGTAGAAAAGATTAGAAACAGGCCCTCAAGAAGACAATTTTCACAATCAAAGCTATTTCCTTTAGCTATTTGCTCTTCTTTCTCCAAATATCCACGATGCAACTGCAATACAAGTTGTCTTGAAACAAAAATATATTGATTCCCAGTGACCTCTGGCAAACATTAATACCTTTTCTTACTTGTATAACTTAATTGTTAACCAGCAAGAGAAGGAAGGAAGGAAAGAAGGGAGAGAGAGGGGGGAGAGGAGGGGAGGGGAAGGGAGAGGAGAAGAGAGGAGAGAAGAGAAGAGAAGAGAAAAGAAAAGAAAAAAAAGAGAAGAAAAGAAAAGCCACTGATTTGCAAGGATACCTTTGTCTTATACTCCTGGGGAGACATGCCAAGTAATTTAGTAATTATATGACCAAAGGGGTTTTCATGCTTTTTGCTCTACTAAAATAACTAAGTAACCCAAAGGCAAATGGTCTCAGAGAAGGCAAAGCTAATGGTTCTGCTATTATGAGCTCACTTTTGCAGCTGGTCACAGTGAGGAAAGGACGCTGGCCATCCATATTCTGCACAAATGCCATCCAACCTCAATTGCACCTCAGGGGGACACCACCCCCACTCCAGCACTGCAATGACGTCACACTGACTTGTTTTCAGATCCCAAACTCTACTCCAGTCTCTTCTCATAACCTTTTGTGTTGTTTCCCTCCATATGTAGAAAGGAGAAATTTACAGCACCAGTCTCAGGATTGGTATGAAGATTCATTGAGATAATATACCAAAAATGTAAGACACATAGATTTTTCTTAAAAATAAATTTTCAATCTAACCCTCTTTAAAAGATCTAGAATAAGATTTTTTTAATACATCTTTATTGGAGTAAAATTGCTTCACTTGCTGTATTAGTTTCTGTTGTACAACAAAGTGAGTCAGCCATATGCATACATATATCCCCATATCCCCTCCCTCTTGAGCCTCCCTCCCACCCTCCCTATCCCACCCCTCTTCACATGTCAATCACAAGGTCATTCAAAGATTCTGACTCATTACAACCAACATTATTTGGCTTTTTCCAACAGCAAAGGTACACCACCAGCATCAAAAAAATGGTGCAATAATTTAATACAGAGAAAGCTGGTTCCCTCATATTTTTCCTCAAAAAAACCACAACTGAATATTATAATAACAAACATCTATAAAGTGCTTACTATTTGCCGTACACACATATTAGTCATTCAATCTTTAAAACCCTAGTACTGTATTATTTATTATACCCATTTTAGAGATGAGAAAATTGAGTAACCGAGAACTTAATTTTCCCAAGGGCACCAAGCAAAAGAGTGGTAGAGCTGTGCTCTGAACCAAGCAGCATCTATACTTTTTAACTTTAACTACTATATACTGTCTCCCTATGGATGAGATTCTATAATTGGGCCATTCTGTCATTAATGCCTAGCATTTGGTTCCTACTGGATGTGAACCAGTTCTTTCCTAGGAGACATCTGCGATGCCCCTCTTGATATGGCAAGTTGCAATTTCCTATCCAGAGGGAGAATAGTACGTTTACAACACAGTTGTTTAGCTCTAGCCTCTAGCAATTTGGCCTTGAGAAGCAGGACGAAGGGCCTTGAAAACAAACATGTTTGACGATTTAAACTATCTTTATGATTATTAATAAAAATCATCCAGAATGCATTCATTTTCCTCTTGTACTCACAATTAAGTATGAGAATTGTTGCAAATTTGCAGAAACTTGAAGCATCTTACACAGAAACTTCTGGAAATGATACAAATCTAACATTTCACTGCCATGTAATTAATCAGTATCACCAGGTGATGAGAACTAGTATGATGGATCTTGGGCTCGATTATGATGGGTTTTGAATGGCAATTTATTCCCTGAAATAAAGCTTCCTTCATCACCTACATTTGATAATCTAGGTTTTATGGTGCTTATGGTGTATCCTTCAGTAGCTCAAAAAAAACCCTTTTATGATAGATGCTGTGATGCACCTGCTCCAGAACTGAGACACGTTCTAGCTGCTGCAATTACTGATTGCTCAGAGTTTTCAGCTGAGCCTCTCTCCAGGCATTGCTTGTGTATAAAAAGAGTCACTTCATCCAAATTTCTGCCCCCTCTTCTGGGTCAGCCCATGTCCAATGATGGTTGGTATTGGGATCTAAGGCCCTGGCCCCTTTGCCTCTATTCAGAACACTCTAGAACCTTCTCAGCTCCTCCACATCCCATGGGATCAACTGAGGCCTTTGTTGGAACCACATTCAAGTTCAACTTCACTGTCTGCCCAATCCTACTTCCTTCATTCTCCCAGAGCTACTGATCCCAAGAGCACTCCCCAATAAACCTCCTGCCACAAACCTCTGCTTCAGAATCTGTTTTCTGGGAACGTGACCTGCAAGAGTTGCTTAACAAAATTAGTCTGCATATCGTCTGGGGCACATATCTCCTGCCTTCTGCAGACCACACTGGCCTCATCCTTTGCTTTCCCACGATGAACAATATTTGTATTCTGTGATAAACTGGCGGTGTCTCTGGCAAGCACATTTTCTCAGGTCAATATAATTATGAAAATTTCTTGGAAGACTTCCGGGAAGATGGCGGAAGAGTAAGACGCGGAGATCACGTTCCTCCCCACAGATACACCAGAAATACATCTACGCATGGAACAACTCCTACAGAGCATCTACTGAACGCTGGCAGAAGACCTCAGACCTCCCAAAAGGCAAGAAACCCCCCACGTACCTGGGTAGGGCAAAAGAAAAAACTAAACAGAGACAAAAGGATAGGGACGGGTCCTGCACCAGCGGGAGAGAGCTGTGAAGGAGGAAAAGTGTCCACACACTAGGAAGCCCCTTCGCGGGTGGAGGCTTCGGGAGGCGGAGTGGGGGAGCTTGGGAGCCGCGGAGGAGAGCACAGCAACAGGGGTGCGGAGGACAAAGCGGACAGATTCCAGCGCAGAGGATCGGGCCGACCGGAACTCGCCAGCCGAGAGGCTTGTCTGCTCGCCCGCCGGGGCGGGCGGGACTGGGAGCTGAGGCTCCGGCTTTTGTCGGAGCGCCGGGAGAGGACTGAGGTTGGCGGCGTGAACACAGCCTGCAGGGCGTTAGTGCACCGCGGCTGGCCGGGAGAGAGTCCGGGGAGAAGTCTGGAACTGCCGAAGAGGCAAGAGACTTTTACGTCCCTCTTTGTTTCCTGGTGCACGAGGAGAGGGGATTAAGAACGCTGCTTGAGAGAGCTCCAGGGACGGGCGCGAGCCGCGGCTAAAAGTGCGGAGCCCAGAGACAGACATGAGACGCTAGGGCCGCTGCTGCCGCCACCGGGAGGCCTGTGTGCGAACACAGGTCACTAGCCACACGCCCTTCCGGGGAGCCTGTGCAGCCCGCCACTGCCAGGGTCCCGGGATCCAGGGACAACTCCCCCGGGAGAACGCACAGGCGCGCCTCAGGCTGCAACTTCTCGCCGGCCTCTGCCGCCGCAGGCCCGCCCCACACTTCGTGCCCCTCCCTACCCCCGGGCCTGAGTGACCCAGAGCCTCCGAATCAGCGGCTCCTTTAACCCCGTCCTGTCTGAGCAAAGAACAGACGCCCTCCGGCGACCTACACGCACAGGCGGGGCTAAATCCAAAGCTGAGCCCCTGGGAGCTGTGAGAACAAAGAAGAGAAAGGGAAATCTCTCCCAGCAGCATCAGAAGCAGCGGATTAAAGCTCCACAATCAACTTGATGTACCCTGCATCTGTGGAATACCTGAATAGACAACCAATCATCCCAAATTAAGGAGCCCTGTGGATGAAAGGCTCTTGGTGCTGCAGCCAGGAGTCAGTGCTGTGCCTCTGAGGTGGGAGAGCCAACTTCAGGACACTGATCCACAAGAGACCTCCCAGCTGCACATAATATCAAACAGCAAAAATTTCCGAGAGATCTCCATCTCAACGCCAGCACCCAGCTTCACTCAACGACCAGCAAGCTACAGTGCTGGACATCCTATGCCAAACAACTAGCAAGACAGGAACACAACCCCACCCATTAGCAGAGAGGCGGCCCAAAATCATAATAAGTCTACAGACACCCCAAAACACACCACCAGACGTGGACCTGCCCACCAGAAAGACAAGATCTAGCCTCATCCACCAGAACACAGGCACTAGTACCCTCCACCAGGAAGCCTACACAACCCACTGAACCAACCTTAGCCACTGGGGACAGACACAAAAAACAACAGGAACTACGAACCTTCAGCCTGCAAAAAAGGAGACCCCAAACACAGTAAGATAAGCAAAATGAAAAGACAGAAAAACACACCGCAGATGAAGGAGCAAGATAAAAACCCATCAGACCTAACAAATGAAGAGGAAATAGGCAGTCTACCTGAAAAAGAATTCAAAATAATGATAGTAAGGTTGATCCGAAATCTTGGAGATAGAATGGACAATAGAATGGACAAAATGCAAGAATCAGTTAACAAGGACCTAGAAGAACTAAAGATGAAACAAGCAACGATGAACAACACAATAAATGAAATTAAAAGTACTCTAGATGGGATCAATAGCAGAATAACTGAGGCAGAAGAACGGATAAGTGACCTGGAAGATAAAATAGTGGAAATAACTACTGCAGAGCAGAATAAAGAAAAAAGAATGAAAAGAACTGAGGACAGTCTCAGAGACCTCTGGGACAACATTAAACGTACCAACATTCGAATTATAGGGGTTCCAGAAGAAGAAGAGAAAAAGAAAGGGACTGAGAAAATATTTGAAGAGATTATAGTTGAAAACTTCCCTAATATGGGAAAGGAAATAGTTAATCAAGTCCAGGAAGCACAGAGAGTCCCATACAGGATAAATCCAAGGAGAAATACGCCAAGACACATATTAATCAAACTGTCAAAAATTAAATACAAAGAAAACATATTAAAAGCAGCAAGGGAAAAACAACAAATAACACACAAGGGAATCCCCATAAGGTTAACAGCTGATCTTTCAGCAGAAACTCTGCAAGCCAGAAGGGAGTGGCAGGACATATTGAAAGTGTTGAAGGAGAAAAACCTGCAACCAAGATTACTCTACCCAGCAAGGATCTCATTCAGATTTGATGGAGAAATTAAAACCTTTAGAGACAAGCAAAAGCTGAGAGAGTTCAGCACCACCAAACCAGCTCTACAACAACTGCTAAAGGAACTTCTCTAGGCAAGAAACACAAAAGAAGGAAAAGACCTACAATAACAAACCCAAAACAATTAAGAAAATGGGAATGGGAACACACATATCGATAATTACCTTAAATGTAAATGGACTAAATGCTCCCACCAAAAGACACAGATTGGCTGAATGGATACAAAAACAAGACCCATATATTTGCTGTCTACAAGAGACCCGTATGCTAACACATATATATGGAATTTAAGAAAAAAAAATGTCATGAAAAACCTAGGGGTGAAACAGGAATAAAGACACAGACTTACTAGAGAATGGACTTGAGGCTATGGGGAGGGGGAAGGGTAAACGGTGACAAAGCAATAAAGAGGCATGGACATGTATACACTACCAAACGTAAGGTAGATAGCTAGTGGGAAGCAGCCGCATAGCACAGGGAGATCAGCTCGGTGCTGTGTGACCGCCTGGAGGGGTGGGATAGGGAGGGTGGGAGGGAGGGTGACACAAGCGGGAAGAGATATGGGAACATATGTATATATATAACTGATTCATTTTGTTGTGAAGCTGAAACTAACATACCATTGTAAAGCAATTATGCTCCAATAAAGATGTTTAAAAAAAAAAAAAAAAGAAAATTTCTTCAGTCAAGCACTGTCATTGAGGGACTTTATTATAAACTCAACATAAGAGTCAATCCCATAACATCATCTAAGAAATCCCTAAAATTTCATGTTGAAGAAGATAGTACAGTCTGCAAAATAAACAGCAATAACTTTACTGGACTATTGGCTCACCCTGTGAAATTCAAATCTCTTAAGAGTGGCCAATAATTCAATGGAAAATTATTATTTCAATGATCATAAAAACTCATAAACCACTGACCTCAGGTAAAATAGGGAGAATATTCTGCTAGAATATGTTGATTTCCCTCCAGTTCTTCAGGAGTATACATGCATCTCTTCAGAGCTCTCCATTTTGTTTGCTCAAGATTAAGACATTTTCATTCTAATAAATGGAGAGAGATGACATCAAAGCAAGGTGTGCTCCACAGCCCAGAGCTTTGTTCAATTACCAACCAGTACCAGAGTGTCTTCTTTATATACACTGAACTTGTGCAGATTTTTTCTCAACAGAAACAGACTTTTATAACCAGAAAAAAAAAAAAAGTTCTGTTGGACAACAGCTTCAAAACAGGCAGACACACACACACACACACACACACACACACACACACACAGACAAGAAATATCATCTCTCTAACAACAAAACCTTTTGTTTTTACAAAACTACTCTAGTCTTAGAGCACCCTAATGGCAACTAGGAGACCTTAGATGGACCTATACATTTGGGGCCTACGTGAACCTAAACAATCTTCCAAAGAATCTAAAATCCGAACCTAAGACAAAGATTAATAAATTATTATTGTATTCACCAGCCAAGCTTCCTAGAATCTGTAACTTTTCACTTGCTGATTATTTTTTATTGATTTAACATTATATTTAGAGATATCTTTATGTGATCTCTGTATTTCTTTAGAGTTTTATCTCTGGTTCAAAAAAGAGAAGATATTTAAACCCAAATTTGTACTGACTTGCTCTTGTTTTACTTACAGCCAACTGTATTTTCCAAAGATGGCTGTAGCAATATCTCCCATCTTTCTTGCTTTTCTTACAATATGATCATGGCACCTCTCACATGAAGCTGTAGTCTCTTTCTTTGAAACAGTTGTATCCTTGTGACTGCCTTATCCAAGAGTATGAAAGAAGTGACACAATGTGAATTTCAAGGCTAGATCATAAATTGCATGTGCTTCAGCCTTGGTCTCTTGGGGTTTGCTCTTGAAACTCAGCTGCCATGCTATAAGGAAGCCCAAGCAACCTGAGCAAGGGCATCCCTTCATCAGGGAAAATTCTTTCTGAAGGCCAAAACTGGGTTAGGATCTCCCTTATATACTTCCATAGTACTGTGTATTTTTCCCATAGATCCATTAAAACAATAGTAATTAATTATTTGAATATTTATTCATTTCAGTCAACTTCTTCCACTAGAATTTAATTTCAGGAAGACTGCAACTGAGTCTGTCTTATTTTAATCTCCCTTATATCTAGAATGCCTGCAGTGTAACAGACAGTCAACACAAGTTGACTGAATTTAAAAAGGAATAAAACTGCCAAGCAATTGGCAATACCTCACACATCTGGTACTTGTGACCTTAAGCATAAGGTACAGTTCTTTCAAAGGATCTGAAAGTTTACAAAGGCACCATGACTATGGAGATATTTATATGTATTGCATGTTTTCCCAGATCACAGTTATCTGGCTCCACACCCCTCGTTTTCGGCAGAAGCACCTTCCCTTTGCAGCCCTCTCACAAGGCTTGGAGTCCCCACCAGGATGTTTGAGACGTGCCTGTGGAACAGATCCTCTCATTTACCCAGAGATGCCTCCATATTTGTCCTTTCTTGCTCAAAACCACTACAGTAATACAGTCATAGGTGCAAGTTAGTCATAGGCGTTGTTGCTACTGACATTTTGAACTGGATAATTATTTGTTTTGGAGGGGAGGTGGGGACTGTCCTTAGTATTGTGGGATGTATAGCAATATCCCTGGCCTCCACCCACCAGACAGCAGTAGCAACACTCCTTCACCCTCCCACCACATCCCCTCAAATTGTGTTAACTAAAAAATATCTCTGGACATTGCCAGATGTCCCCGGCAGGAAAAAATTGCCACTAGTTGAGAATCTCTGGTCACAGATAAAAGACAGAAAAGCTGCCAGGCAGCCATCAAGCCTCTGTCTAAGGAGCACAGTGCTGTCCATGTGGACACCAAGGGTGTCAGTGCCCACACAGTGTGGCTCATGGCCTTCCCAGCTTCCCCTTACAGCCAAGTCCAGGCAGGTCTGGCCTGCTGCTACATGGCCTCGTTTTGTTCTATGCTGGGTCCATGTGCCTACTGATCCTCCACCTTCCTCTAAGGCTATACTCTGCAATAAAAGCCTCAAAGCAATGCTTTTGTGCATTAAATATCTTTTGGAGGTTTTAGACAGTTCTTTTATACATATTCTTTTTTATTGTAATCCCTCTTCACAGGGTCTGGGATGAGGCCAATTGGCCCATCCAGAGTACAAGTGATAGACTCATGCTACTCTTAGGATCCCCACTACCCACCAAAGCCTCCTTCAGGACTCAAGATATACCCAAATATATAGGAATCCGAGGGTGAGCATGGCTTTGATTCAGCCTGAGACCTTTACTGTAATCATGTATGAAACAAGTAGTGCTCATAGCAGGACAGAGCAATAAATAACTATATTGAGCTTCTGTTCACATTTCTATTCCCAAATCTTGCTGGAAACATTGGTTAAAAACCATGAGCTAACATTTCTCATAGGGATACCAGGCAAGTAAGTGTCATGAAATGAGTCTCTCTCCACATTCCTTAAAGTAGCCCAGGCTTCTCCAACGGTCATAATCCAAATGGCATTCCCTCAGAGTCAGTTCCACATTTCAATGCAGTAAAATTGATGTTTCCCAAGCCCCAGGTAGTAGAGATTCAATAGCTCACACGCCTTTCTGCTTTCCTGCTGGTCTGTTTATAGAGTAGGCAGCCTGCTTACAAATTATTGAAACAGAAAAGCCAGATAATGATGTGTTTTGAGAACAGCCTCAGAAACATTGCCTATGCTCACTCCCTCTTTGTGTTTGAGGGATGCCTATATCATCTGGTTGTGAGAGTTCTGGTTTAATGGGGGTGAGGCAGTTAAGGCCCAGCCCTCACATAGCTCTATTTTAAAAATAGGGATTCCTGTGCAGAAGACAGATACTCCCAGGAAACATGTGGTGGCCACTGTCTGATTTTAAAGCTCATGATTGCAAATAGCCTCACCTAGGATTCAAAAGTTAGAATGAGGAGAATCCGTCTTCCTTCTCAGTATTGCTCTGGAGATGAATTTAAGGATGTCTTCCAAAGACTAATTGAATCACCATCCTTTGCTTCAATTGCTCTGTGCAATGTTTTAAAATTATTTTATGTTGTTTAAAAGTTCAGATAACTCTTTACCTTCTGTGCAGTGATCTGACATTGGAAATCAGTTTTCGGCAACAAGAACATTGAGAGTGAGATTTGAGGTTATTTTCCACCACAGCAAAATAGGTATATGTGTCGCTCTTATTGCATACATGAAGAGGAAGGCTCTAGAATCTCAAATAGGACATGGATATTCAGGTTATTTATGAGGAAACAGAACTCATCATTTACACAGATGCCAGTGACTCTGACCTGCCTACCCTGTATAATAGGGAACCTGTTGGTGACACATTTGGGATGCAGAGCATGTGCTCTGGAGGATGATACAGATGAGCAGAGCAAAGCCCCAAGTAAGGAGAGCACCCTATTCCTTCCCAAAGGGGACAAATGAATGAGGAGTCACAGGTAACCAGCCAATAGTGTTTAACAATTACCTGTATCATAAACAGTATTGGGCTCATCTACCTCAAGCAAGAAAAAAATGTTCTTTCACCTTAAGCAATTACTTCTATCAGCCAGTTAAAGTCCCAATCCAATGGAAAACGATTTCAGGCAATTGGGTTCTTTGACTCGTAAGAAGAAAAAAAATAGATTATTAAAAATAAAACTTCATGAGAGACCATGACCTTAGCATGATTTTGAAGGGAAAACAAAACAATGAAATATCAAAATTGCATAGCCAATCTGCAAAGCAGATTCCAAGTCAGCTCAACTAAAGCTTTCATTTGGGGTGAAGCTGAGCAGCTTCTCTGTCTTTATTAGACTTTCCACGTGCTTGACAGTAGATATCAGTTTTTGTTTCAAGACTCTCTAGGACAAGAATTGCTGAAATTTTTCCACGTAGACTCTTTCCTGAGAACCAAAGCAGGTAAGCATCATTAGGAATAAAAGGGAAAGAAAATGTAATGCAGAAGCCATGGTATTTGAAATTACTAACCATGCTTGGGGTAGCATTTGGGGTAGATTTCTGAGCTCTTCTGCTTCTATTTATACTGTCAGCTAACTGCAGGAAAGTCAATGTGGTGGAACAAATGAAGTAAAAATGGCAGAGAAAGGAAATTAAATAAGCATATTCTGAGATACTCTCAGGAACAACAGAAGCTGTGCCAAGTAACAAGCATAAACACAATGTTAAGCTAAATGTAGCTAAAACTGTCAAAACTTTTTAATATTTATTTACGTGTCCAATTTTACCATTGCTGTGACCGCTGTCGGAATGTCTTTGTTGTTACATTGGAAATATCTAGCCTGTCAACAGAAAATTTATATGCAAGAGAATAAAATGTGTTCAAATTCTAGTGTTCAGATGTGTCCATTCTAGTTCATATTGTGCAGTCTCAGGAGGACGTTAGTATCTGGACTGTGATTTGGCTACAGCGTAGTAGTGCTCTGTCCAGAGCCTCTTTTGCGAGTGGCCCACCCAACTCCCAGTGGCTGAGGGCTCACAGCTGCATCCCACACTGGGAATTGCCTCTGTCACAGGAACTGCTTTGCCCGAGGTCACATCTCCTGGAGAAGGTGGTCCCACAGCTAATGACGAGCTGCTATGGGGATTGAAGGCCAAGCTCCCTTTCCTCTATTTAGGAGAACCTGAAGGACCATCCCAGCTCTAAAATTCCCCTTGGTATTAGCTGAAGCCTCCCTTGAAAGTGTATTGGAGGTCAGCTTCTTGGTCTTCTCAATCTTATCACCCTGACTTCCTTACCAGTGTATTTCCCAAGAACACTCCCCAACAAACTTTCTAGTGCTGTCTGTAGCTCCTTATCTCAGAATCTTTCCAAGGAACCTAGTTTAAGTGGGTTGATGCCAGGAGTGGTTCCAGGAAGAAGACACTAAATTGGGATTTGGGAGCTGGATCACCTGCCAGCTGGCTGGCAATGAGGTCAGTAGGTAGCGGAAGGTAGTAAATAGGATCTGGCATGCTATAGCGGTGCGATTGTTCAAACTTTCACTTGTACAGTGGATGTGATAGCACTGGAAGGCAAAGCACTAGCCAATGCAGTGTATCTAGTGCTTGAGAGAGAGGAGGAAAAAGGCAACTATAAGAATAGAATTGGGTGGCTGTTGAGGTCCATTGATTCATAAAAAGAAGCAATGACTAACTAAGGGTGATTTGAGCACCGATTCAAAGCAGAAGTGGATGTACCTATGGCTCTGCAGGAGCTGGTTAAAACATACGACCAGAAACTTGGAAAGTACAGCTGTGAATATGGATTCTAAAAGAATGTTGGATCAAGGGATAAAGGAGAGGGATGTGAAGTTGGATTAGGAAAAGTTTATTAATCCTCTTTCAGAATACAGATTTAATGATCTGGCAAGGACCCTGGAAAACAATGCTTCTACACAGCTAGGCTGGCTCCTGGAAACTTAGACAAAGCAATAGCCCACACTCAGTGAAGTAGAAATGCCAGAATCGATATAGCAGTGGGTAGGATAAGGAATCAAAGTACTCAGAAAGGTGGGCACGGTAAAGTAGATATACTACATAAAGCCTATTATTTTCTGCAAGTAGGCACACAGAAGACTCCCTTTGCTGATGCAGTAAGAATGCACTGGTGAGAAAGTTTTCAGCATTACCAGGAAGCTCAGTAGCGGCCATATTCTGAAGAGTAGGGCCAGGATTGGCAACCTAATTTGCAGGACCTGGTGCAAAATGAAAATGTGGAGTCCCTTGCTTAAAAAGAATTTCAAGCCTGCAACAGCTGAGCATTAAACGAAGTGTGGGACCTTTCCAAGTGTAGGGCTATGTGCAACTGCACAGGACACACGTTCATGAAGCCGGTCATGAATAGGGTTAATGGGAAAACTTGTTCTTAACAGAACCAGGCTCCCTCATGGCAATGGAGATGACAGAATCCTGAAATAACAGAGACCAAGTGGCAGCACCTAATCCTGGGAAGCAAGTGAGCACAATTATCACAATAAGAAGCAAGGTTGGAATAACAGCCAGGAAGCCTGACTCTCAGAGCACAATGGAAATGTTCCTAAAGGCAAAATGGGTAGCAGATGAGAGTCCTTCTGAACTTACATAATCAAGATGATCAGGAAGCTGAGAGCAGCCATCTCAATAAAAACTGGGTATCTCTTGCTCAATTTCCAGACATGAGCCTGTTCTCAGACCCTACAACCCACTGACTGTAGAAAGACCAGTTACCCTTTGAACAAAGAGTCTGAAACACCATAGTAAGTATATTCAGTAGTAAGTTCCCAAGTCCTTCTTAAGGGGCTAATGCCATTTACTTAAGTAACCGTGAATTGAGGACAAAGGAATGCCCAGACTTTTCAAGAGTTGAAAGATTCTAAACTGGATTGATACCCAGGGATCCAAAGCATCACCACGGTCCCCTTGTTGGGGCACATAAAGACCAGTAATGAATGAAGTCCTAGCCTAGGTCCCTCTCATAGTTTATTCACTCGGTCCGTGAACCCATCCAGTGGTCATTTCTACCAGACTCCAAATATATCACATCGGTGCCTTAATATGTGGTGTAAGCTATCATAGTGGAGAAGGCCAAGTGAAAGGTCTGAAACTGCTCCCTCCTTGCCCAAGATAGTAAATCAAAACAAAAGCACAGTGGTGGGGAGGCACTGCCACCTTCACAGTTTAAAGAAGGCAGGGATAGGGGCTTCCCTGGTGGCGCAGTGGTTGACAGTCCGCCTGCTGATGCAGGGGACACGGGTTTGTGCCCCAGTCCGGGAAGATCCCACATGCCGCAGAGCGGCTGGGCCCGTGAGCCATGGCCGCTGAGCCTGCGCGTCCGGAGCCTGCGCATCCGGAGCCTGTGCTCCGCAACGGCAGAGGCCACAACAGTGAGAGGCCTGCGTACTGCAAAAAAAAAAGAAGACAGGGATGGTGGTCTTCGTGAGTTCTTAATTTAATCACTAGTCAGGTTCCTCAAACACCAAATTAATTATGGTGGAGGATAACAAGCTGCTACTGAATTAAACAAGCATGAGCCTGACGGCAGCTGCTGTGCTAGATTGGATACCTTTGCTATCACAGATTAACACACAGGGTATGCTACGTTTCAGCTGACAATTTTGCATTCTTTTCTCTCCCTAACATGAAGAGGATTAGAAGCATTTTGTATTCACATAGAACAGAAAATGGTATACATCTATGGTAGACATCTAATAATAATATACATCCTCTCACTCTTGTTATAATGTGGTCCGAAGAGGCCTGGACAGTCTTTTTGCACAACATCACATTGGTCCACTATATAAATGACATGATATTAATCAAACCAGATGAACAGGAAGTGGCACATACAGTGGAGCCCTTGGTTAAGACACATGTGACGGAGTATAGAACATAAATCCTATGGCAGTCTCAGGGGGCCACCACATCAATGATGTGTCCAGGAGTCCAGGAGCCGGGGCTTTACCAGAACATCACTTCTGAAGTTAAGGGCAAATGATTGCTCATTGAACCCCTAAGACAGAGGCATATTGCCTTATAAACGTTTTCAGGTTCTAGAGGCAGCACATTTCCTCAATTGGGAGTAATATTTTGATCTATTTGGAAGCTGACAAGGAAGGCTGGTAGCTTTCAGAGAAGCCAAGAGCACGTCCAGTCTGTGATCATTCAGCCCTGTCTCTTGGGTCATATAACCTGGCAGACCCTATGGTCCCAGAGGCCTGTGTGATGGAAAAGGAACCATGTGGAGTTTATGACTGTTTCAAATAGCAGAATCACAATGCAGGCCCACAGCATTCTAGAGCAAGCCATACAGTCTCCAGTAAAAACTATACACCATTCCAAAAGCAGCTTCTAGCATTGCCCTTTTACTATCTGACTGTGGGACCCCAAGTGATCATGTGACTGGAGCATCAAGACCTGGGTTCTGTCACATCCACTAAGGTAAAAGGTTGGGCAGGGGGAATTCCCTGGTGGTCCAGTGGTTAGGAATCCACGCTTTCACTGCCGAGGGTGTGGGTTCTATCCCTGGTCGGGGAACTAAGATCCTGCAAGTCAAGCAACGCGGCCAAAAAAAAAAATTTTTTTAATAAAAAAAATATTTTTTGAATTATAAAAAAATAAAGGTTGAGCAGGTCCAGCAGTCCACTGTAAAATGGATTAGATGCACACTCAGCCAGCAAACACAAGTAAGCTGCCTAATCAGGTGACCTAGACTATTATGTAATCCACAATTGTCACTTCATCACCTCTCCCTCAGTTCACACCTTTGGCCACATGGAAGGGTCCTTTATGACCAGCCGACAGAGGAGGAAAAAGGCCAAGCTTGTTTCTCGGATGGGTTAACTCAGTAAGCAGATGCCAGGCTTAACACTATTTCATGTGATCTCATTCAATCCTCATGAGTTGAAAAAACGCTTCATTAGGTCAGAAAGTTTGTCTGTCTTGTTCACCATTTAATCACCAGGACCCAGTATAGTGTCTATATGGTAAGTATTCTTTCAACAAATATTTATTGATCCCATAGTATATGCCTAGGGCTACTGCAATAAACACAACAGAATTTACTGAGTTATCATAGACTCAATAAATATTTGTTGAAGAATGAAAGAATAATAACCTTTTATCATCTGGGGTCCCATCAGGAATCAGAATCCAATTCAAATGGCTAAAAAGTCTTTCTCATGATATGGTCAGAGACTGGAAATAGTGAGAAGACGTTACCACCCCTAGGCCTCAAGACACGAGAGGTGAGGATGGTATGAGAGGGCTAGATTTGGAAATATGAAGCCAGGACCATCGGCAGAACAGTAGCCAAGGGACTCAGCTATTGTATAAAATATGGCCCAGAGCAGGATGAGAGCCAGGAAGAGACAGCCCACCTCTCTCTTTCCTCACCCTCTGATCTCCACTGGTGCCTCTCTTTGGCAACAAATGGAAGCCAACCAACTGGTATGGAAACCCTGATAATATGGTCTGCAGGCATCTCCTTCCCAAAGAATTGACCGGAGCAGAGAAGATGAAACAATGGATGTGGGAGTCGGGGAAGAGGACAGATGGAGAAAAGAGAATAAGCACTTTGGGAAAGGTATCCTTTTCTCCATTTTAACAGATGAGAAAGCTGAAGCTATCCCTGATCACACAAGTAAAATTGCAGAGACACTATTCAAACCCAGGGCAAATGATTCCAGAGTCATCACTTTTAGCCAGTACCTTATTTTGACTATAGACATTCTGATTTCTGGAGAACCAGAAATTGCATAGATTGCATAAATTATATTTTATATTCCCACAAGCACCTGCAAATTAGTCTCAGTAAATGTTAGCTGATAAGGTGACAATATCCTGATAACACACCTAGAAATTTGATCATAGAAAGTCTTGTAATGGACAACTCATTTCAAAGGGGAGTATGCACCAGGTCTGAGGATTGCTGACCCTCACAAAGGACAGTATTTGCAATATTGGCCCGACTGATAAGCTGGTGTGAAAGAACAATGGAAAGTGTCATACTTCCTACCCCTCCTCTGTGCATCTGGGCTTTATGCTCCTTGGCAGGGGGACATGAAGACTTCCCAGCAGATATGCATCATGGCGGTTTTACGTGAATCCATTTCCAGATCCTCAACTTCCACATGGATCCTTTCTACAAAAAATTTGCCCAATAATGTGCCTGCTGGCTGCTAGTTTTCCTTTTCTGCCTCTCATCTCAAAATCACTGTTCTCTGACTTTATAAAAGAAAGGCATACCTCTCACTCATCCTGAGACCTACCATGATATCTTGCCCCGAAGCTTACTAGCCAACCTGACACCAAGCAAAAGAACACTGGGAGACCATATTGCTCTTGAAGGTCCGTCTTTAAAGTACAAATTACGAAATACTCATGGCAAGGCTTCCTGCATTAGCTAGCTAGCTAACTAGTTTTTTGAGTATCGAATTATTTATTTAATAATCCTAGAATTTGTATTCTAAAATGAGATGGCTGTCACCAGGTTGCATGTTAACAAATGTATTTGAATGAAAAAAATAAACTCAGACTTTTCTAATGAAAACTAAGTCTGACTTGGCTGAATGATTTGACAATAAGAACTGGCTTTACTAATTAGATGATGTGGCAGTATGTACCATACATAAGCCGGATAAGCTAAATCTACAGGTCTGCAGTTTTGATTAAAATACATTAAAAACCCTTATGCAACATACAGTATGTTAGAAACGACATCCTTTGTAACTAAACTTATGACATGTGGACTTAAAAATATGGGGGGGTACACACCTTTTAAAAATTATTTTAGGAAGTACAAGAGCAAAACTGTTGGAGGATACTATCTTAGATCTTATAGTAGAACAAAATTTAAATCTAGAAGGGATATGGCTATTTGGTACAACTTTATTTATAGAGAAGCAAACAAACACAGAGAAGTTAAACAACCTGCAACCAATCTGTGACAGAGCTGAGATTAGATCCTGAGTTTCCTGGTCCCTAAAGAATAATTCCACTGGATACCCTCCTCTCCTAGGATTCTGCCCTCTATTCCCACTCACACCGAGCCATGAAGGAGTCCCCCTCGTGCAGAAAGCAGACATTAGTTAAATAAATGAACAATTCTCTTCAGAATAGAAGTGCCAAAGTAGGCAGAATCTGCTTAATTGCTTATCCTTAATGGCCTTTAACTGTGACACCAGTGGGAAGAAGTGGAATGTGCAATCCTTGGAGTCTGAAGTATTAGCATGAGTCACAAAAATATCTTGATGGGCCACAGGTTATTTCACAGTCCCGGGCCAGCCACTGAACTGGAAGATCAATTTCCCCCAGCCTCACACAGTGATCACATCTGTCTTCTGAAATGTGTTCCTTGAGCTCACCCAGCTTCTCTTACTCCACTGCCAGACTTCAGGCTGACACCTGGTTGCTTCTCGGAGTGTCTCTCTTTCAGATTTAATTAGCATGATGCTCTAGGGGAGCCCCTCACAGAGGTACAACAGCCTGTGTCCCTAAGCACGTTTGGTCATGATTTTGCCTCACAGGCGATGAAATTATATCCCCCGTTGATTCAGTCATAACTTCCCTATGACATAGTTCATGTTCTCTGCTTTATTTTCCTGGTTTGGGTTTTCTGTTCTGTTTTCTTGCTATTCCAGAGAATTTCTATTTTTCTGTTCAGCTTAACTGAAGATGTTTACCTGCTTTAAGCTCAGAGGAATGAGGGCATAAAAATTATCTCTGAAGGCAGGCAAGGGAAGGCATTTGGGTTTGTAAGAGTCCACTGGCTTTCATTTGCAATGACTAACAATGCTAACTAGACTAAAATCCGAAAGCTGTATATTAATAGTGAAGGAATCGTCCATATTAATTGGGCATACGATTACAGTGGAACATTTAATAAGCAAAGTATAAGGGCCAAGAGGGCTCACAATAAAAATCATTGGAAGAAGTTCAGAGACCATTGATTTTGAATGGATGGCATGAATTTATGAGCAATCGATACTCTTTTAATTGGAATTCTGCTGTCTTTGGGTACATACAGAGCAAAGTCTATTAAAGCAAATGATAAGCCCTCTTTGTTTTAGAGCTTACGGCAGGGAACTGGAGATGAGATCTTGGATTAGGACATTTATAACACTCATTAGTATCATGGATCTATGAAATAAAATCAAAGAAGCAGCTCTATTTACACCAGAGACCCTGAATCTAAAGAAGTATTCTCTCTCCTTCTGTGTATACAAATACTGTCACCAATCACCCCCAACCTGCTTCCTTACTATCCACTATTTCAGAGAAAGCAAGGCCATGTACTTTAGAGAAGGATTTTTTTTTCTTGCTAGGGAGATTACATACTAGAAAAACCTATAGACAACAGTGAGAGCTCCAGATTTCCTTCAGATGCCATTACTTACCACTTACCACACGTGTGACTTCTCTGAGCTTTGGTTGAATCATCTAAGAAATAAAGATAATACTATTTACTTCCTCGGGTGGTAAGGATTAAATGTTAGAAGCACTGTACAATGTAAGTCAGTATGATGGCCTCTGCTAATGGACCCTTCTGGGTGAAGATTTCACTTGCTAGCCTTGAATGCTCACCCACTTTTCAAAACAAAACGTCCCCAAAATTCTAGGAGACCAGGTAGTTCCATGGACAGTACATCACGATCACATCCACATCACATTTTTCCTTGCCTTTCTACACCTTCAAATTTCATGTGATTCCACAGGCCATTTCCAGAAAAAGCCAAGTGCCCTCTGAGCTTGACCCAAGCCTGCTGAACAACGCCAAACCCTCTTCCAACTTCAGACAATCTGAACAACAGGAGGGATGCGGCCCTCAGAATGAAGGAGGGGAGTGAGGGAAGATGCTACAGGGGCTGGCTGTCCTGACTGGCCTGATTCTAAGAAAATCAGTCCTGAGTGGACATTTTAAACATAATCTCTCCCCTTTCAGGACTAACATTCAATGGAGAAATGTGTGAGAGGAAAAGCCTCTTAAAAGGATAAGTTGCAGCAAAATTCCGAAAGCCTTGAGATGTGGGAGAAAAGTGCCAGAAGAAGATACTTGGAGCTTGTTATACCCAAATGCATCATCTGTTCTGCTAGGCAAATTTCATGAGACAAACCATGACGATTCTCCTCCCCTGTTTTTCAAAAACTGCTTCCCTAGCAATCCCTCACTAAGCGGTGCAGTCTGCAGGTGTGCAGATGTGCTCTTTGCTGGCCCCTCCCTCTCCATGAGGCTAATTTATTCAGATGGGTGGTGCAGGTGGAGAGTGAGGAAGTGAGAAAAGTTGGGGGCAGCGCATCTCCGATGAGTCCCTGGCACATTTTTCCCTTATGCTCAGCTCTTGTCATGAATACATTTTCCATCTTGTAAATGTTATTGAGGGGGTTAGATTATTTGCTTGGGGGGACATTTGTTTCATTTCTTTGATAATAAGTAGGATAGCAAAACAATGCCAATTCACTATAGAGTATTGACATATTCTACAAATATCGTAGAAGAGCTGGCAACATAATGGGCATATCTTGCACAGTAAGAGTTTTGTATATTTTAATTGTGATAGTGGAAGGGAATTAAAGAGGAAGGTAAAACATAAACAAAAACTACATTAAAAGTGTTATTGAGGGAATTCCCTGGCGGTCCAGTGATCAGGACTCCGCGCTTT
This sequence comes from Grampus griseus, assembly GCF_964374135.1. NCBI lineage: Eukaryota > Metazoa > Chordata > Mammalia > Artiodactyla > Delphinidae > Grampus > Grampus griseus. The sequence continues at coordinate 125,446,699 of NC_138998.1, read as the reverse complement.
GACTGCCAAGGGCCCGGGTTCGATCCCAGGTCAGGGAATTAAGATCACACAAGCCGCAAGGCGAAGCCAGAAAAAAGAAAGAGTTGTTGAGATGACTCTATGGGATGTGGAGTGCGCATGCGCACACACACAGACACACACACACACAGACACACACACACACACAAAACTAAGTTTAGCGAATATTAGATCCCAATATAAATGGGAAAGAATTTGTAAAAGAATAGATACATGTATATGTATAACTGAGTCACTCTGCTGTACACCTGATTAACATTGTTAATCAACTATACTCCAATATCAAATAAAAAGTTAAAAAAAGGGACCCTATCCTGAAAATCTACCATATTAACAGATGAAAAGGTAGTGCTCTGAGCTATATTAATAAATATTTATGTAATATGGCTATCCCAGTTACCTTTAGGCATGGGGGGCATGAAATACTACAGGCAGATGCTAATTCCATTTTCCTGTACATTTTGCCACAATACAAGAAGATCTACCTCTCCACTGACCTATGTGTTTCTATTTTAAGCTCTAAACTATCTCCACTGCCTTGACCCAGAGGTGATTTGAAAGTCAAACCAGAATATCCCACAGAAATGTATCAGCCGTTGAATTTTTTAAAGAGCTTGCTATTTGTCTCAAATGGTAACTCCTTTCTTAAAAGGACAAATGCTAGATTGATGCTGCTTTCCCGAGAAATTAAAATAAGTTATATCTTTGGTCCAAATCCCATTTCCTCTCCCCATTATGGCTCATTTAGTCAACAGACATTGTATTTACTACTCCAGACCCAGATGGTGACATAGGAGGCTCCTGAATTTCCCTCCTCCCACGGACGCACCAAATGTACAGCTACACACACAAAGCAAATCCCTCTGAGAGATTCAGGCACTAGCCAAGTGACTGCTACACATCAGACAACTAAGAAAAGACATCGAGGGACTTCCCTGGTGGCACAGTGGTTAAGAATCCGCCTGCCAGTGCAGGGGACACGGGTTCGAGCCCTGGTCCGGGAAGACCCCACATGCCACGGAGCAACTAAGCCCACGCGCCACAACTACTGAGCCTGCGCTCTAGAGCCCGCACACCACAACTACTGAGCCCACGTGCCTCAGCTACTGAAGCCTGCGTGCCTAGAGCCTGTGATCTGCAACAAGAGAAGCCACCGCAATGAGAAACCCGCGCACCGCAACGAAGAGTAGCCTCCGCTCGCCGCAACTAGAGAAAGCCTGCGCGCAGGAACAAAGACCCAACACAGCCAAAAATAAATGAATAAATAAATTTAAAAAAGAAAATACATCGAAATAGGTAGGAAAGGCTGAGACACACTCTTGCCATAAATTCACCTGGCACAGCAACATACAATTGGGAGGGAATCCCAAACTCTCAGCTTCTCCTGAGGAGACAAGGGTTTGGACCCCATATCTGGCTCCCTAACTTTTAAGCCTCCCACTGAGGGATGACACCCAAGTCCCCTACTTCTGATAGCCAGTGAGGTTTTGTTCAACCAAGTCCCACAGGACTGTAGCAAACCAAGAAAGAGTTGTTAACAGGACACAGGAGAACTCCCCGCAGCGCAGAGAGAACAGACAAAAAGGCCCGCCCCCCGCCCGACCTTCCCCGAGAAGGGTTTGACTGCGTATTTTACAAGCCACTGCCTGAGAGTCTAGCTTCTAATGAGTAGGCATCTGGGTGATGACTGTGATCCTCCCCAGAGACTGAGCGGGCTGGTGGGCACTTCCCCTCTCCCTGCTCCGGTTTGCCCCAACAATAAAACCAAGTGTCCAGTATCTCCCTGGAAGATGCTTGTCCACATACCTAGTGCTCCGAGTTTTATAGCAGCCACCTGAGGGCCTGGCCTCCAAACATCCCAGGTGATAGCCAACAGGACTCGCATGCACAAGTCCCACAGGACTACAGCAAACAAGGAAGCAGTTCTTAAACAGGTGCCGGAGTAACCAAGTACACACACACACACACACACACACACACACACACACACACACACACACACACACACACTGCAGCTCGACACCTGGACTCAGTGCAAAGGGAGCAGGCAAAAGTGCCCATAGCCCAGTTTCTCCCAGGAAGGAGACTGACTGCTTACTTTCCCAGTTACTGCCTGAGGGTCCAGCCTCTAATCAGCCTGCACCATCAGGGAAACACAAATCACAACCACAATAAGGTATCACCTCACATCTGTTAGGATCTCTGTTATCAAAAAGACAAGAATTAACAAGTATTGGTAAGGACTTGGAGAAAGTGGAACCCTTGAGCACTGTTGGTGGGAATGTAAATTGGTGCAGGCACTGTAGAAAACAGCATGGAGGTTTCTCAACAAATTAAAAAAAGAACTACCATATGATCCAGGAATCCCACTCCTGGGTATACAGGCAGATCTCGTTTCACTGCCCTTCTCTTTATTATGCTTCACAGATACTGTGTTTTTCACAAATTGAAGGTGTGTGGCAACCCTGCATCCAGCAAGTCCATTGGCGCTATTTTTCCAACAGCACTTGCTCACCTCATGTCTCTGTGTCACATTTTGGTAATTCTTTCGATATTTCAAACTTTTTTGTTATTATTTTATTTGTTATACTGATCTGTGATCAGTGATCTTTGCCATTACTCCTATGACTTGCTGAAGGCTCAGATGATGGTTAGCATTTTTTAGTAATAAAGTATTTTTTAATTAAGGTATATACATTTTTTTAGACACAATGCTATTGTACACTTAACAGACTACAGTACAGTGTAAAAATAACTTTTAAATACACTGGGAAATGAAAAAATTCATATGACTCTCTTTATTGTGATATTCACTTTACTTTGGAGGTCTAGAACCAAACCCACAATATTTTCAAGAAATTTCTGTACATGCAAAGGAAACAAATTCACTATCTCAAAGAGCTGACTGTTTTCCCATGTTCATTGTGGCATTATTCACAAGAGCTAAGGTATGGAAACAACCTAAGCATCCTTCGAGAGATGAATAGATAGAGAAAATGTGACAGATATAGACACAATGGAATACTATTTGGCCTAAAAATGAAGGCAATCCTGCCATTTGTGACAACATGAATGAACCTAGAGGGCATTGTGCTAAGTGAAATAAGCCAGACAGGGAAAGACAAATAATACATGTTGTCATTTGTATTTGTAATCTAAAAAAAAAAAAAAGTTTAACTCATAGAAACAGAGAGTAGAATGGTCGTTGCCAGGGGCTGGGATGTGGGGGAATAAGGAGAGGCTGGTAAAAGGCTATCAAACAGTTATATGGTAAGGTCTGAGTATAAACAACATGGTGACTATCATTGATAATTCTGTACTGTATAATTGAAATGAGCTAAGAGAGTAAAACCTAGGTATTTAAGTGTTCTAACACAACAAAAAAGGTAAGAATGAAAGGTGATGGACGTGTTAATTAACTCATTGGTGGGAATCCTTTCACACTCTATATGTGTATGTTGCTTCCCAAATTTAGGAGCTTCCCCCTCCTCCCCACCAGTACACAGAGGGCAAGGAGAGACCAAAGAAAGAGGTAGACCACTCGAAGATTAGTATGCGGCAGTTTTAATAAGCAAGGAATTGAGGACACAGGGATGGGGAAGGGTAAGCTGGGACGAAGTGAGAGAGTAGCATGGACATATATACACTACCAAATGTAAAACAGATAGCTAGTGGGAAGCAGCCGTATAGCACAGGGAGATCAGCTCGGTGCTTTGTGACCACCTAGAGGGGTGGGATAGGGAGGGTGGGTGGGAGACACAAGAGGGAGGGGATATGAGGCTATATGTATGCATATAGTTGATTCACTTTGTTATACAGCAGAAACACACAACATTGTAAAGCAATTCTACTCCAATAAAGATGTTTAAAAAAAAATAAGCAACGAGCCTTAACCAAGATGGCGGAGTAGAAGGACATGCTCTCACTCCCTCTTGTGAGAACACCAGAATCACAACTAGCTGCTGGACAGTCATCGACAGGAAGACACTGGAACTCACCAAAAAAGATACCCCACATCCAAAGACAAAGGAGAAGCCACAGTGAGACGGTAAGGGGGGTACAATCACAGCAAAATCAAATCCCATAACTGCTGCATTCATGACTCATAGACTGGAGAACACTTATACCACAGAAGTCCACCCACTGGAGTGAAGGTTCTGAGACCCATGTCAGGCTTCCCAACCTGGGAAGGAAGAATTCCTAGAGAATCAGACTTTGAAGGAGAGTGGAATTTGATTGCACGACTTTGACAGGACTGGGGGAAACAGAGACTCCACTCTTGGAGGGCACACACAAAGTAGTATGCACATCAGAACCCAGGGGGAAGGAGCAGTGACACCGGGGACACTGAACCACACCTACCTGATAGTGTTGGAGGGTCTCCTGCAGAGGCTGGGGGTGGCTGTGGCTCACCGTGGGGACAAGAACACAGGCAGCAGAAGTTCTGGGAAGTACTCCTTGGTGTGAGCCCTCCCAGAGTCTGCCATTAGCCCTACCAAAGAGCCCAGGTAGGATCCAGTGTTGGGTTGCCTCAGGCCAAACAACCAACAGGGAGGGAACCCAGCCCCACCCATCAGCAGTCAAGCGGATTAAAGTTTTACTGAGAAAAAAAAAAAAAAAAAGTTTTACTGAGCTCTGCCCACCAGAGCAACACCCAGCTCTACCCAACACCAGTCCCTCCTATTAGGAAACCTGCACAAGCCTCTTAGATACCCTCATCCACCAGAGGGCAGACAGCAGAAACAAGAGGAACTACAATTCTGCAGCTTGTGGAACAAAAACCACACACAGAAAGATAGACAAGATGAAAAGGCAGAGGGCTATGTACCAGATAAATGAACAAGATAAAACCCCAGAAAAACAACTAAATGAGGTAGAGATAGGCAAACTTCCAGAAAAAGAATTCAGAATAATGATAGTGAAGATGATCCAGGACCTCGGAATAACAATGGAGTCAAAGATCGAGAGGATGCAAGAAATGTGTAACATAGACCTAGAAAAATTAAAGAACAAACAAACAGACATGACCAATACAATAACTGAAATGAAAACTACACTAGAAGGAATCAATAGCAGAATAACTGAGGCAGAAGAAGGGATAAGTGACCTGGAAGACAGAATGGTGGAATTCACTGCTGCAAAAAAGAATAAAGAAAAAAAGAATGAAAAGAAATGAAGACAGCCTAAGAGACCTCTGGGACAACATTAAACGCAACAACATTCGCATTATAGGGGTCCCAGAAGGAGAAAAGAGAGAGAAAGGACCCAAGAAAATATTTGAAGAGATTATAGTCAAAACTTCCCTAACACAGGAAAGAAAATAGCCACTCAAGTACAGGAAGTGCAGCAAGTCCCAACAGTATAAACCCAAGGAGAAACATGCTGAGACACATAGTAATCAAATTGGCAAAAATTAAAGACAAAGAAAAATTATTGAAAGCAGCAAGGCAAAAATGACAAATAATATACAAGGGAGCTCTCATAAAATTAACAGCTGATTTCTCAGCAGAATCTCTACAAGCCAGAAGGGAGTGGCATGATATACTTAAAGTGATGAAAGGGAAGAACCCACAACCAAGATTACTCTACCCGGCAAGGATCTCATTCAGATTCGATGGAGAATTCGATGGATGTTTACAGACAAGCAAAAGCTAAGAGAATTCAGCACCACCAAACCAGCTCTACAACAAATGCTAAAGAAACTTCTCTAAGTGGAAAACACAAGAGAAGAAAAGGACCTACAAAAACAAGCCCAAAACAATTAAGAAAATGGTAATAGGGGCATACATATTGATAATTACCTTAAACGTGAATGGATTAAATGCTCCAACCAAAAGACACAGGCTTGCTGAATGGATAAAAAAACAAGACCCATCTATATGCTGTCTACAATAGACCCACTTCAGACCTAGGGACACATACAGACTGAAAGTGAGGAGATGGAAAAAGATATTCCACGCAAACAGAAATCAAAAGAAAGCTGGGGTAGCAATACTCATATCAGATAAAATAGACTTTAAAATAAAAAATGTTACAAGAGACAAGGAAGGACACTACATAATGATCAAGGGATCAATCCAAGAAGAAGATATAACAATTATAAATATCTATGCACCCAACATAGGAGCACCTCAATACAAAAGGCAACTGCTAACAGCTATAAAAGAGGAAATCGACAGTAACACAATAATAGTGAGGGACTTTAACACCTCACTTACAGTAATGGACAGATCATCCAAAATGAAAATAAATAAGGAAACAGAAGCTTTAAATGACACAATAGACCAGATAGATCCAATAGCTATTTATAGGACATTCCACCCAAAAACAGCAGATTACACTTTCTTCTCAAGTGCACATGGAACATTCTTCAGGATAGGTCACATCTTGGGTCACAAATCAAGCCTCAGTAAATTTAAGAAAATTGAAATCATATCAAGCATCTCTTCTGACCACAACGCTATGAGATTAGAAATGATTTACAGGGAAAAGAACGTAAAAAACACAAACACATGGAGGCTAAACAATACGTTACTAAATAACCAAGAGATCACTGAAGTAATCAAAGAGGAATTCAAAAAATACCTAGAGACAAATGAAAACATGACAATCCAAAACCTATGGGATGCGGCAAAAGCAGTTCTAAGAGGGAAGTTTATAGCTATACAAGCCTACCTCAAGAAACAAGAAAAATCTCAAATAAACAATCTAACCTTACACCTAAAGGAACTAGAGGAAGAAGAACAAACAAAACCTAAAGTTAGCAGAAGGAAAGAAATCATAAAGATCAGAGCAGAAATAAATGAAATAGAAACAAAGAAAACAATAGCAAATATCAGTAAAACTAAAAGCTGGTTCTTTGAGAAGATACACAACATGGATAAACCATTAGTCAGACTCATCAAGAAAAAGAGGGAGAGGACTCAAATCAATAAAATTAGAAATGAAAAAGGAGAAGTTACAACAGACACCACAGAAATACAAAGCATCCTAAGAGACTACTACAAGCAACTCTATGCCAATAAAATGGACAACCTGGAAGAAATGGACAAATTCTTAGAAAGGTATAACCTTCCAAGGCTGAACCAGGAAGAAATAGAAAATATGAACAGACCAATCACAAGTAATGAAATTGAAATTGTGATTAAAAATCTTCCAACAAACAAAAGTCCAGGACCAGATGGCTTCACAGGTGAATTCTATTAAACATTTATAGAATAGCTAACACCCATACTTCTCAGACTCTTCCAGAAAATTGCAGAGGAAGTAACACTCCCAAACTCATTCTATGAGGCCAGCATCACCCTGATACCAAAACCAGACAAAGATACTATAAAAAAAGAAAATTACAGACCAATATCACTGATGACTGGAGATGCAAAATCCTCAAGAAAATACTAGCAAACAGAAGCCAACAACACATTAAAAGGATCATACACCATGATCAAGTGGGGTTTATCCCAGGGATGCAAGGATTCTTCAATATATGCAAATCAATCAATGTGATACACCATATTAACAAATTGAAGAATAAAAACCATATGATCATTTCAATAGATGCAGAAAAAGCTTTTGACAAAATTCAACACCCATTTATGATAAAAACTCTCCAGAAAGTGGGCATAGAGGGAACCTACCTCAACATAATAAAGGCCATATATGACAAACCCACAGCAAACATCATTCTCAATGGTGAAAAACTGAAAGCATTTCCTCTAAGATCAAGAACAAGACAAGGATGTCCACTCTCACCACTATTATTCAACAAAGTTTTGGAAGTCCTAGCCTCAGCAATCAGAGAGGAAAAAGAAATAAAAGGGATACAATTTGGAAAAGAAGAAGTAAAACTGTCACTGTTTGCAGATGACATGATACTATACATAGAGAATCCTAAAAATGCCACCAGAAGACTACTAGAGCTAATCAATGAATTTATAAAGTTGCAGGATACAAAATTAATGCACAGGAAACTCTAGCATTCCTATACACTAATGATGAAAAATCTGAAAGAGAAATTAAAGAAACACTCCGATTTACCATTGCAACAAAAAGAATAGAACACCTAGGAAAAAATCTACCTAGGGACACAAAAGACCTGTATGCAGAAAACTATAAGACACTGATGAAAGAAATTAAAGATGATACCAAGAGATGGAGAGATATACCATATTCTTAGACTGGAAGAATCAATATTGTAAAAATGACTATACTCCCCAAAGCAATCTACAGATTCAATGCAATCCCTATCAAATTGCCAATGGCATTTTTTATGGAACTAGAACAAAAAATCTTAAAATTTGTATGGAGACACAAAAGACCCCGAATAGCCAAAGCAGTCTTGAGGGAAAAAAAAAACGGAGCTGGAGGAATCAGACGCCCTGACTTCAGACTATACTACAAAGCTACAGTAATCAAGACAATATGGTACTGGCACAAAAACAGAAACACAGATCAATGGAACAAGATAGAAAGCCCAGAGGTAAACCCATGCTCCTATGGTCAACTAATCTATGAAAAAGGAGGCAAGGATATACAATGGAGAAAAGACACTCTCTTGAATAAGTGGTGCTGGGAAAACTGGACAGCTACATGTAAAAGAATGAAATTAGAACACTCCCTAACACCATGCACAAAAATAAACTCAAAATGGATTAGAGACCGAAATGTAAGACTGGACACTATAAAACTCTTAGAGGAAAACATAGGAAGAACACTCTTTGACATAAATCACAGAAAGATCTTTTTTGATCCACCTCCTAGAGTAACGGAAATAAAAACAAAAATAAAAAAATGGGACCTAATTAAAAGCTTTTGCACAGCAAAGGAAACCATAAACAAGATGAAAAGACAACCCTCAGAATGGGAGAAAATATGTGCAAACGAATCAATGGACAAAGGATTAAACTCCAAAATATATAAACAGCTCATGCAGCTCCATATTAAAGAAAGAAACAACCCAATCCAAAAATGGGCAGAAGACCTAAATAGACATTTCTGCAAAGAAGATATACAAATGGCCAAGAAGCACATGAAAAGCTGCTCAACATCACTAATTATTAGAGAAATGCAAATCAAAACTATAATGAGGTATCACCTCACACCAGTTAGAAGGGGCATCATCAGAAAATCTACAAACAACAAATGCTGGAGAGGGTGTGGAGAAAAGGAAACCCTCTTGCACTGTTGGTGGGAATGTAAATTGATACAGCCACCATGGATAACAGTATGGAGGTTCCTTAAAACACTAAAAATAGAATTACCATATGATTCAGCAATCCCACTACTGGGCATATACCCAGAGAAAACCATAATTCAAAAAGACACATGCACCCCAATGTTCACTGCAGCACTATTTACAATAGCCAGGTCATGGAAGCAACCTAAATGCCCATCGACAGACGAATGGATTAAAAGATGTGGCACATATATACAACGGAATATTACTCAGCCACGAAAAGGAACAAAATTGGGTCATTTGTTGAGACATGGATGGATCTAGAGACTGTCATACAGAGTGAAGTAAGTCAGAAAGAGAAAAACAAATATCGTATATTAACACACGTATGTGGAACCTAGAAAAATGGTACAGATGAACCGGTTTGCAGGGCAGAAGTTGAGACACAGATGTAGAGAACAAACATATGGACACCAAGGGGGGAAAGCCGCGGGGGGTGGGAATGGTGGTGTGATTAATTGGGCGATTGGGTTTGACATGTATACACTGATGTGTATAAAATTGATGACTAATAAGAACCTGCGGTATAAAAAAATTAAATTTAATTAAATTTAAAAAGAACTGCCCTACTCCCATCATAACCAATTTTCAGATGAAGAATCTGAGATTGAGGACATGTAAACTGCTTAAAGTCAGAGTGCTAATATAATCTGGAGCAAGGATTTAGATGCAAGTCTGTGTGACTTTCAACCACTGAACTCAAGAATACAATTCAGGTGGTGATTATAATTCATGCTTCATTTTCATTTACTATTCAAACATTCCTTAATGCAGCCAGTATGTTGTGTACAGCACTGTGTTGGGGACAGAGTTGTGGAAAAATATGTAACATAAACGTAAATTATTATCTGATAGAAGATTTAGATTTCTGGTTCTAAATAGGGAGATATCTTCCATGAGGTGGCATCTGGGAAGGTTTTGGGGAGAGATTTTGGTGATCATGATGATGACATGATTTAATAGGGAAGCCTGTTTAAATTTAGGGAGTGGGGAAGACCCTGGGGAAGGTTTTAAATATTGCAATGTGTGGGATAATGATGCAAGATGAAGATGTGTCCCTTGCCCTGAAAGATTGCCGTGGAAACAAGAAAGCTGTTTGTAATTATCTAAGGCTAGAATCCATGTTTCATGTATTAAATGTTTTTTTGTGTGTGATTAAAATATACAATGAACTTTAAAAAATAATAATAATAAGCAAGAGAATTTACATACAAGACTTGCCTTAGCCGGATACAAGATGAGTAGATCTTCACACCCACTCGCCAGAACGTTAAAAGTTTATATAGAGGCCTTAATGGGGTTCAGTCACACACACAGTCCAGACGGTCTCAACAACACCTTGCTTTCTCAAGGCTGTGTCCTTGAAAATGATTTCTACTGTGGGAAGAGTGGGTGAATGTACATTCCAAGGACACGGGGAGGAGGTGAGGAACCTCTGATTGTCCTGGTCCGGCTCACAGCTAAATCGGCTGTAATACCCTCTTGATGACCTCTTCCAACAGCATATCAAATTATCACATTGTATACCTTAAATATATTATAATTTTATTTGTCCATTATACCACAACAAAGCTGGAAAAGAAAACATTTATTTACTGAGCTTCTGCTATTGTGCACTGAAAACATACATGAACATTTTAAAACCTGGAACTTGCCCTTAAGGAAGTTTCTGTCTAAACAAAAAAGTTAAGACAGTCAATGAATTGTTATAATTCCAGACTGAAAATAATACACAAAACAAAAATGTAATAATAATGTACTACGATGAGAAAGGAGAGAGACTATTTTGCTGGGGTTAACAGGGGAGATTTTGTGAAAGAAGTGACATTTAAACTGGATTTTGAAGGAAAGATAAAATTTGGACATTTAAATCATGGAGGAACAAAAAGCACTCCAGAAAAGGCATGTACTTGAATAAAGGCACGTACTTGAATAAACAATCAAAAATTGTGTTAAATATGAGGATAACAAGCAGTTTGGTCTGGCTGGAATACAGATTTCATGAAAAAGATAGAAGTTGGGCTTCCCTGGTGGTGCAGTGGCTGACAGTCCGCCAGCCGATGCAGGGGACACGGGTTCGTGCCCCGGTCCGGGAAGATCCCACATGCCACCGAGCGGCTGGGCCCGTGAGCCATGGCCGCTGAGCCTGCGCGTCCGTAGCCTGTGCTCCGCAACGGGAGAGGCCACAACAGTGAGAGGCCCGCGTACCGCAAAAAAAAAAAAAAAAAAGATAGAAGTCAAGTTGGAAGACTGTGGAAGACCTGAAATGCCAGGATACGGACTTTGAGTGGAGACTCTTGAAGATATTTTGAGCAGCAGTGTGGCATAATCAAACGCTTTGGGATGGTTGATCTGGCAGCCATGACCCAGACAGATTTGTCAGGGAGAAAGGAATCAACTGAAATTGTTTAAGCAAGTGGTCCTGAAAGGCTAAAATAAGGCATTGAGAATGGAAATGGAAAGAGGGGAAGAGCTAGGAAAGCAAAATGGACAGGAGTTGGCATCAACTGGAGCAAGAGAAGTTAACCAGGGCTCATGAGTTTAGAGCCCATGCAATTAGAAACACAGTGTCTGTTCGAAAGAAGACAGAGAAGATCTGAGACATGATTCCATCAGGAAGACACTGGCACAAATAAGTGGTACCACTGATAACCACTGCCAGGCTGCAGAGATGGTTGCCTGTGCGGAGAGTGTTATAAGCCCACTGGAAGCAGAAATAGCAATTTTTTATACATGTATATGCACACATAGCCATGGTCGGATGGAAGTGGGTATTGTCATGACAGAGTCACAATGTGTTTTCAGGAAGAAAAGGTGGAGCTCTCCTGCTGGGGGCTAGTCAAAACGTGTCAAGGGGGTCACAGAGAAAGGGCTGAATAATGCTGGCACTCTCCACTGCCTGGTGGGAATGGGCATGGACCCACCCTTTGGAAGCATTTGGGTAAAATGTCCATCAAAAATTTCATAAAATGAGCCCACATCATTTTGCTTCTAGGAGCATAGCCTAATAATCTAAATATACGGAAGCTTCTTATAGGTATTCATCACTGCATTATTAAAATGAGTCAAGTAAATATTCTGTATCTGGTTGGGGTTATGGTTACTTGAATGTAAACGTTTATCAAAACTCGTCAAATTATTCATTTAGGATTGGTACATTTCACTATAAATTTTATCTCAAAAATTAAATAATATATATAAATCAAATTTATTTCTTAAAAATAAAGAGCCAAATACCAAATTAACCCAAATGGCCCAACACAGGGAAGTATCACCCTTGGAGGATCCATTTGATTATATCCCATGATATTATTAAAGTAAGGATTTAATCATGAATGTTTCTAATAATATAGAAGACATGTGCTAAGACATAAGTTGAAAATAAATACAAAATGCTATAGAGAATATAATCACAAGAATGTTAAAATATGCATAAGGCACAGACTGAAGGTTAACATGTCTAAATATTAACAGTAATTGTCATGATAGGATTATGCATTATTCTTTCTTCCTTTTATTTTTCTGTGTTTTCTATATGTTATACACTGAAACTTATTACAGCCAAAAAAAAAAAAGCTGTTTAATTATTTTAAATATTGAATAAGATGCCATTCCCAGTCACTCCCCAACACATCTCCACTAAGTTCTTGAGCAAATTAGCAGGCCTGGACAGCACTATTCCTAATCAAGGATAAGAATTAATCCAAAGGATATAACATAAATACAATTCAAAAAGGAATTTCCCTCCAAAAAAGAAGTTAGCAAATTCATGACAACATTGGAAATAAGGTTGCCAGCAGACTAGAAAAATGAGGGATCTCCAGCAGTGATAGAGCAACAGCAAAAAGCTTGGCAACATAACCCAAAAGAGCTGAGGAACCCCTCTCAGAAGACAAACAACACATCCCCAAATAGTGTTCTTTCCCTGGAAACCTCCAGAATAACGCCACTGTCAGAGGCAGTGGAGGCAGGAAGGAGAGTATGATAGTGTTTTAGGTAATTAACTAATGAGTGACACAGATAAGACAGCAACTCCCCACTCACCCATTTACTGTATTTGTCCCCAGGTTAGAGCTATGAGTAGCCCCTCCTAAGAAATCTGCGGTGTGAGACAACCAGGGTGGCTATTGAGCAAAAGAAAGGGAGAGAGTTTCTGTCTACCAGGAGGTATGAGCAGTCTCATTCCCAAAGGTCAAGCCTCCTTCGCACTTTCCTCTCCTCCCTTTGGTCTTCTTCTCCTGTAGACTCACCAGAGGTCATCAGAGTTGCGTCAACTGCCAGACAAACAAGGATTCTCATTTGGGCTGAGAAAATACACCCCAAAAGCAACGAAATGTTCAATCTAGAACCTTAACCACAAATAAGAGAAAACAAGAAACACTAAATAGTTAAGGAATTTAACACTGTAAAAGAGATACTCTGGACTCAATAAATACCTATTACAGGAAAAATGTTTTTTACTGAAAAAACGTTATTATAATAAAAAAGTTAAGTGTAAATATTGGAAAGAATAAGAACTATTATTACTATCAAACAATGTGAGTGGCCATCTAGAATACCCAAAAGACTCTGCTAATAAACTTTTAGAACAGAGGGTTTAGTTAGGTGGATACAAGGTCAACATATGAGAATTAATAGTAGCTTTTATACCTCTGAAATAACCAGTTAGAATGCATTTAAAGATTCCATCATAATAGCAAAGAAAAATATTACATATTATAATTGAGTCCAACAAGAGATGTACAACACATTTATGAAGAATGCTGTAAATTTTTACTGAAGAAAGAAAAAGAAGCTCTAAATTAATAGAAGGGCAAACTGGTTCTGGATGGGAAGACTCAATAATGTATAAGATCTCTCCAAATTTATAGATAAATTTGACACAATTCCCAGACAAAATTCTAAAGGGATTTCTTATGAAATAAATGAAATGAAGTGAAATAGCCAGTAAAGCTTGGAAAAAAGGAATAATGAGGAGAGACTTTCATGATCATTCTAAATATGAAAAATAGTGTGGCACTGGTCCAAAATTAGATAAAGAGATCAATATGAAAAGATAAAAGCAGGTGATATTTCAAATCGGGGAGAAAATAATTCATAAGTGATGTTGGAATAACAGGCTAGCTATGTACAGACATTAAAAACTAAGCTCAATAAAACATTAAAAGCATTAAAAATGATATAAGTATTAGTAAAAATATATAAGAGTTTTATGTCTTAATCTTAAAATGGGGAATATTTTCATAACCAAAAACAACAAAAGTCATAAAGTTAAAAGATTTGGCTATATAAAAATTCAAATAGTTTGAATAATATAAAAATTATAAATAAAGTTCAAAGATGAGATACTGACTGTGGGACAATATCAACATTTGTAATAGGTAAGTATTAATAACCAATGTGAAGGGCCCCTAGAAATCAGTAAAGAAGTGAAAAAAGGCCTTCGAAAAATAGGCAAAGGAATTCACAAAGAAAAATGTGTCTAATGAGTATTTTTTTTAAATATGCTGAGGGATTCCCTGGTGGCGCAGTGGTTGGGAGTCCGCCTGCCGATGTGGGGGACGCGGGTTCGTGCCCCGGTCCGGGAGGATCCTGCGTGCCGTGGAGTGGCTGGGCCCATGGGCCATGGCCGCTGGGCCTGCGCGTCCAGAGCCTGTGCTCTGCAGCGGGAGAGGCCGCAGCGGTGAGAGGCCCGCATACCGTTAAAAAAAAAAAAAAAATCTGAAATTCCACTGTAATTTGTAATATGCATTTTTTTAGAACAACGAGTTAATATTTTTAACTTATTGGACAAAAGTGAAAAAGCAGGATAATACTGCATTTTGACAAGGGTGTGTGCAGGGAAACAGACTCTCATTAAGAAGACATCGGAATGGACTTGTTGAAAATTTTACTTGTGCCTTTTCTTATACCTACAAAGTCCACTTCTAGGATTATATGTGATAAGCGCACTTGCAGTATCCATGTAGAAGACTGTTCATTGCAGCATTTTAGGGTAAATACGTGGCCAAGAACAGTAGATGGTTAAATAAACAATATTACAACCACAGCATGCAATAAGTCATTTGGTAGTAGAAAAATAGGTACTGGCATAAAAAGGTCACCAAGATACACTAGTAAAGCAGAAAATTCTTAAGTATAAGCATGCACAGGAAAAAGTCAAGAAGTAGACATAGAAAAGCATTAAACAGTAGTTACTTTTTAGATAGGGATGGGGTGAAGGATGGGGATAAAGCAGAAAATTCTTAAGTATAAGCATGCACAGGAAAAAGTCAAGAAGTAGACATAGAAAAGCATTAAACAGTAGTTACTTTTTAGATAAGGATGGGGTGAAGGATTGGGACTAACTGTCACTTATTATCTATACTTTTTATGTTTGACTTTTTTTTTTTTTTTTTTTTTTTTTGCGGTACGCTGGCCTCTCACTGTTGTGGCCTCTCCCGTTGCGGAGCACAGGCTCCGGACACGCAGGCTCAGCGGCCATGGCTCACAGGCCCAGCCGCTCCGCGGCATGTGGGATCTTCCCAGACCGGGGCACGAACCCGTGTCCCCTGCATCGGCAGGCGGACTCTCAACCACTGCGCCAGTGTCTTATAAAGACACTGTTAAGAAAATAAAAAGACAAACTGTAGACCGGGATAAAATATTTACAAAGCATATAGCTGATAAAGGATTTGCTTCAAGAATATATAAATAACTCTTACAACTCAATAAGACAAACAATCTAAATTTAAAATTGGGGAATTTTTTTGAAAAGACACTTCATCAAATAAGATAGATAAATGGTAAGTGAACATATACAAAGATGCTCAACATTATTAGTCATTAGGAAAATGCAAGTTAAAACCACACTGATATACCACAGAACACTCACTAGAATTAAAAACAAAAAACCCCGACTTAACTTAAAATATCAAATGCTGGTGAGAATGTAGACCTCCTGGATCACTCATACATTGCTGATGGAAATACAGAATGGTACATCCACACGAAAAAAACAGTTTAGTGGTTTCTTATTAAGTGAAATATACTCTTACCATACAACTCAGCAATCTCACTCCTAAGTATTTACCCAGGAGAAATAACATATGCCCAAACAAAAATATGTATTTGAATGTTCATAGTCACGGTGTTCGATAACCAAAAATTTGCAAACAACCCAAATGTCCATCAACTATTGAGTATAAATAAATTGCTGTATATCCATGCAATGGAATACAAAGTGAAAAAATCCAGACACAAAAAAACTGCATGTTGTGTGACTCCATTCACACAAAATTCTAGGAAGGGCAAAACTACAATGACAATAAGCCATTTAGTGGTTGCCAGCAGGCAGGCAGAGGGAGAGGCCATTGACTAGAAAGGACCAGGAGGGAACTTTCAGGAGTGAAAGATATGCTCCAGATCATGATTGTGGTTGTTATTGCGCAACTGTCATAAACTTTATTTTTGTGTAACTACACAAAATACAACTGTATACATTTGTCAAAACTCAGAATTGCAAACTTAAAATTGGCAAATTTTGTTGTATGTATATTTACTTCATTAAAGGTGATTTTTTTAATGCAAGATAATATATAATTAAGGGAAAGTCATTAGCATACCAAGACAATAACTGCAATGACACTTTAATGTTCTGAGTACTGTCAATGAATTATGTTACATACTAGATGTTAAATGTCAGTAAGGCATTGTCCCCTCTGGGAAATCGTAGTTTATTTCTAGAATGTTAGCTTCATGGGGAGCAGGGATCAGATCCTTGTTTCCTACTATATCTGTTGGACCTAGTATGGTACCTGATATACCCACATTTTTGAAATGTGGATATAGGGACTTCCCTGGTGGTCCAGTGGGCAAAACTCCGTGCTCTCGATGCAGGGGGCCCGGGCTCCATCGCTGCGGGGGAACCAGATCCTGCACACATGCCACAACTAAGTGTTCACACGTCACAACCAAGAAGTTCCGCATGCCGCAACTAAAAGAAAGATCCCCCACGCCGCAGCCAAGATCCCTTGTGCTGCAACCAAGACCCAGTGCAGCCAAAACAAACAAACAAACGCTGGGAATCATCATTTAAAAAACTAAAACATGAATATAAAAAATGAAAGGAAGGAAACAATTTAAAGTTGAGGGAGAGCACTAGGAACTAGAACGCTCTAAACCATACCTTTGGATTAGGTTTTCAAGCTGAACCTTGATGGATGAGTATGATGTAGAGGGATTTAGTCATGGAAAGGAGCATGGACATGACCTTTTGCTTTACAGTGGATCTGCTGGAGCAGAGGTTTCATCCTGCGGAGAAGGATACCAGGTTACACCCAGATGGAGGAGGGCTTTTAAAGCTGAATAAAGATGTTGAAATCTTTCAGAAGGTTAACATAAAGCCCACAAAAATGTTTGAACAGGAAAGTAAAAGATGAAAGTAATTTATGAAATATTAATTTCTTGGCAGAAGAAAGGCAATTGTAAGGCTATCACAGATTTGCTGTAACAAGCATCCTTAACATCTCAGTGGCTTAATACAAGCAATGTTTCACTTAGATATAATATGATTATATGCTTGCTAAGTGGTCTTCCACGTAGTGATTTAAGATGTGGTTCCTTCCCTGTTTTGGTGCCAACATCCACAACTTCCTTGGGGGTCCCTGATGGACACTTTGCCTTCAGCTCCCCAAGGAGTGAAGCAAGTAAGGAAAATGAGGTGGGACATCTGATGATCAGACATGGAAATGGTACATATCACTCTGACCATGTTCTGTTGGATGGAACCAGTCACATGGCCCCAACCTTAATAATAAAGCATCAGGAAAATGTGGCAATCCTATGTGTCTAGGTATAGAAAAGAGAAGTGGACAACAATTAGCCAGTCTCTGCTGCGGAACTCTAAAAGCTCAGAGAAATCTTGCAATAAAAAGTCTGTTTAACTACGTTTGGCTTCATGCTTTCTAAACTTACTTGATTATGATTTTTAGTTTTTAGAATAATAAAAGGTGATTTTTTAAAAGCAGGAAATTAGAAAGGTCATATTCTCCTTTAAAACACACTTTATAATAAAAGTCTAATCTCATAGATAGGATACTTTATATTATTTGTAGATGATTATTGCCACCTTGAAGAGCCCATAGGAATCCTTCAAACACTAACATATGAGAATTCAATAAGATGGCTGGCTATGAAATTAATACACAAAGATATTGATTGTGCTTTCCTACATGCAAATAATTAGTAAAATCTATAATGGGGGAAACATCACATTTAGGAATTCACAAATATATTAAAAAAAATATGCAACACCTATATGAAGAAAGTTTTAAATCACTCCTGAGGAAAAAAGAAAAAATGAGTAACTATAAAAGTTTACTCTGTTCTTGGTTAAGAAAACTTTGTATTAAAATTAAAGGTCTTTCTTTTCCCTAAATTGAACTATAAATTAATTTCAATCTCAATAGAACAGGCTCTAGAAATAATCCCAAATATACTTTCTGATTTTGAATATGATTAATAAGCTACTTCAAATCATTGGAGACAAGACAAATTATTTAATAAATGAAATTGGGATAACTTTTAAGCTTTAGGAAAATATGTTTACGTGTATACTTCAATCCTTAAGTAATAATAAATTCTGTTCACATCAAAGACTTATGTGCTAAAAATAAAACCATATAGTTTAGAGGAAAATATGAGTATTTTTTAAATTATCCTAGGGTTGGGAAGATCTATCTAAGCTTACATAAAATTCAAAATTCAGAAAGATAAAAACTATTAAATTTGACTTCACGAAAAATTTAACTATCTGTGATGCAAAAATTTACTGTAACTAAATTCAAATGATAAATGACAAACTGGGTTAAAAATAATTGGCAACACAAATGTCAAAGAGCTAATTTCCTTAAACTTAAAATTGTTCTCACAAGGAATAAAGAAGAGACAACCAACCAATAGAAAATATGGCAAAGAACATAAAGAGGTAATAGTAAAGGGGAAAAAAAGTGCAAATGGCCTATAAAATGAGATGATGCTCATTTCACTTCGCTTACAATTAAAGAAATTAATATTAAATAGGGATTAGGTGCCATTTTTCACATAGACGAGAAGCCAAAATTTTGTTAATATTTGGCCATGTCCACTGCATGCCTCCTATTGCAGTAAGAAATAGGACATAGAACTTTATGGCTAAGGGCAGCAGGAATTGCCATTTATGGGAGTAATTACTCCATTGAGTGGCACCGTGGCCCCTGCCTCACCCAAATGGTATGAGATGAAGAGAGTATGCAGTCCTGGACACCTTCAATCTGAACCAGAGATTCCCAGGTTCACCTCCAAGAGGCATAAAGAAAGCTTTGGGCAAGCTCTACTGCAGTCATTCTCAAACTTTGGTGAGCATCAGAATCGCATGGGGGGCTTGTTAAAACTCAGATTGCTGGGTCCTGGTGTGGGAATGTATGATTCAGGAGGTCTAGGGTGGCACCTGAGAACTTGCATTTATAACAAGTTCCTAGGAGGTATTGATGCTCCCCGTTCAGGGACCACACTTTGAGAGGCTCTGGTCTAGTGAATACCTTTTGCCCTGCTTGCTTGCCATTTCAGTGGTAAACCGAAATAAAGGCAACATTAATCAGAGTCCCATTCTTCCTTGCCAGTCTTCAAAGCCAGACCAGCCCTCTGTGGTTTGACTCAGTTTACCAGTTGGTAAAGACTCAGATAATAAAATATTTTCCCTCAGTATTAGTGAAAAAATAAACTCATGCAGCCCTTTCCAATTTAGCAATATTTCTCAAAATTCATGTGCATATATTCTTGGTCCAGAAATTCCATTTCTAGATATTTATCCTGCACATATGCTCCCCCCAAAATGCAAAGATTATATGTATGAATATGTTTATTGCAGCATATTGACAATAGTTAAAAACTGGAAACAACTTAAATGTCATTCAGTTGGGAATTGTTTAAATAAATTAGGGTACATCTCAAGGGAATACTTTGCAGCCATTAGGATGAATGTGGTAGATTGATCATACTGAAATGGAAATATGCCCACAATGTATAATTAAGCACAAGAGAGAAACCACAGAATGGTACATGGAATGAGATCCATTTTTTGTTAAAATTAAAAAGATATATCTTATATAGAATATATGACATATATATGATATATATGATACATATAATGTAATATAATTACATATAATGTAATATAATTATATGTAATATAATTACATATAATGTAATTATAAATTACAAAAAATATATGTAATATAATTACATATAATGTAATTATAAATTACAAAAAAATATATGTAATATAATTACATATAATGTAATATATATAAAGATATGATTGATACATATGCACAGAGTATGCATGCATGTGTGTGTATGCAAAGGTTTCTGAAAAGCTTCTAACAGACTTAGCCCAGGGAAAGGGGGCTGGAGCCTCAAAGGCAGTGATACTGCATGGCTAGGGGGAGAGCAGGTATGACACTGAAGGACAATTACTTCAAAAATTTCCTGTTTGAATTATTTTACAACAAGCACATATACCACGTCCTATCTCATTTATTTTTAAAGTACTTTTTAAAAGTCAAATCAAGAGCAACAACTTAATACCACTAGTGTCTTGGCCTTAAGCAAGTTTTATCTATTGATTATAGATGGTTCTCCAGGGCCTCTAATTGGGAACAATTTCTTTGCCTAGTTTTTAATCACTGGGTATAAATGAGATTAATAAAACAATGACCTAAGAAAGATAAAAATAAGATAGGAAATAAATAAGGGACCCACCGCAAATAGAGAGGGACCCAGTGGGTCTGTGCTCCTGCCACACTCTGTCCTCTGCTCCATTTTAATTCTTTCTCCAACATCTTGAAGAAAATTTAGCATCATATAATTGAAAATGTAAATGTTTATCTGTGCCCACAGTTTCTCTGTTGACTCAATGGTTGCTTCGATAACTGTAAACTGAGTTGGTATGACACCTGCCTACTTCACGTGGCTACCATTTCTATGGGTTCTGGAAAAGCAAGGACAGTATATGATGATAATACACATGCCAGGTGATGCTAAAAATACTGGGGATCTAGAATCCCCTCATGGCAAAGGTGTACCTGAAATTAGCGACATTTAGGAGAATAACAGGAAATTACCAACTTGTGAAGAGAAATTAATGAATTCTGCTGCAAGCCTGACATTAAGGACTTTCAGGCAGCTAGGTCAAGCTGGCATTTCGATATGCAAACCTACTGCTCCAAGGTATAAGGCCATCTCTCAGGGGAGAGACAGCAGGGCTAAAGGTACAATCCAATTTTAAACTTCTCTTTAGAGTCATGAAAGCTTAAGCCATGAGATAAATATTTATATGCTCTGGATTTTTTTAAATAAAAAAAAAATTCCAAAAAGCCATAATGAAACAAAAGCCTATATCACTCCTCAACCTGAAAGAATAAAATAAGACTGAAAATTTCAAAGAATCACGCATTTTCTCATTCTCCCAAAAGCATATGGAAGAGGCCCTGGTACAATCTCTTAGTTACTCCATAAAGAGACACTGATATTATCCATAATGTTTGTATCCTTTGGTGGAAAATTCTGTAAAACTGGATCACCAACATCCAAACAGACTCAAAAGTTTATGTGTCAAACAATATAAACTAAGAAGTTTCTTTCATCCTGGAACCAGTTGTTCTTTTGCCTTAGCAGGCCCAAAACATCATGTGTTATATGTCATATGTCATTTGCCATGGACTTAACACTTCAGTTATGTAACTGATTGATTTTGGCCACTCATGGATAATCTTTCTTCACTCAAACCACCTTAAGTGTTTTCCTTAGTCACCTTAAGGCAGGCTAAAAATCCTCAAACTTTTCTAATTTTTTTTTACATCTACCCAACAGGTTAATTTGATTATAGCACCATCATTTGGGATACAGGACAGGACATCATTGCACACTTGCAATTGTATAAAGGGAAATTGACTGGAATTGGGAAAGCCACAGAAAAGCAGTTGAACTACAAAGGAATCAGAGACTCGACTAATGCCAAAAGACTTTCCAATTAATAATACCAGATAAATCTTGTGATCCTGGCTTTCTCTAAGGGACTCAAAGTGCTTTACAACAATTATTGAATGAGTAACCCAAACATCCTTGCACATCGGCAGGGAGAATATACTATAATAGTCACTTAATGGATTGGAAAAACTGGCACTGCAGAAAGATTAAGTGATTTACCAAATATTACAAAATAAGTCAGGATGAGAACAGAAAATAGTCCTCAATGACCCCGATCTGGTCACTGGCTCTAGCTGCATAAGCACCTTTGCTGTCTGTTTTAACTTTCTCCAGGTAATAGTGACTAACAAAGGATTTAATCTTCTCCCCATGGACTGCTCTTTGTTGGTTCTCTTTTGTTCCTCCTTATTTTTACTCCATAATAATGAAAATGATGCTAGTAATATTTGAATAGCATCATATGTCACAAAGTGCCTTCTATAGTCACTATCTCCTCTAATTAAGCAAACCCAATATCTGCATTCTGCATTTCTCTACTCCCTGACTCAAGCTGATTTGAAATAGTCAAAAGACACCATATATGAAATGTAGTGGCAAGAGTGGGATTTCCTTTCAGCCACTATTTTCACAAAGACACCCAGTATGGGAGTGCCCGCCATCTTTTACTCCTTTACTCAGCAAACACTCATTGGGCACCACTCTGTAAGACAAAGCTAAATACGAAGGATATGAAGATAATTAAGATAGAGACTTTAGCTTCAAGATGGCGGAGGAGTGAGGCGTGATCACCTTCCTCCCAACAAATACATCAGAAATACATCTACATGTGGAACACCTCCTACAGAACACCTACTGAACGCTGGCAGAAGACCTCAGACTTCCCAAAAGGCAAAAAAGCACACGAACCTGGGTAGGGCAAAAGAGAAAAGAAAAAAACAGAGACAAAAGAATAGGGACGGGACCTGCACCTCGGGGAGGGAGGAAACGTTTCCACACACTAGGAAGCCCCTTCACTGGCGGAGACGGGGGTGGCAGGGGCGAAGCATCGGAGCCATGGAGGAGGGTGCAGCAACAGGGGTGCAGAGGGCAAAGCGGAGAGATTCCTGCACAGAGAAGCAGTACCGACCAGCACTCACCAGCCCGCAAGGCTTGTCTGCTCACCCAATGGGACGGGTGGGGGCTGGGAGCTGAGGCTTGGCATTCGGAAGTCAGATACAAGGGAGAGGACTGGGGTTGGCTGCATGAACACAGCCTGAAGGGGGCGAGTGAGCCACAGCTAGCCGGGAGGGAGCCCAGGAAAAAGTCTGGAACTGCCTAAGAGGCAAGAGTCCATTGTTTTGGGGTGCGCAAGGAGAGGATATTCAGAGCACTGCCTAAACGAGCTCCAGAGACGGGCGCGAGCCGCAGCTATCAGCGCAGACACCAGAGACCGACATGAAAGGCTAAGGCTGCTGCTTCCACCACCAAGAAGCCTGTGTGCAAGCACAGGTCACTATCCACACCTCCCCTCCCAGGAACCTATGCAGCCCACCACTGCCAGGGTCCCGTGATCCAGGGACAACTTCCCCAGGAGAACACACGCCGCACCTCAGGCTGCTGCAATATCACGCCGGCCTCTACCACCACAGGCTCGCCCCACATCCGTACCCCTCCCTCCCCCTGGCCTGAGTGACCCAGAGCCCCCTAATCAGCTGCTCCTTTAACCCTCCTGTCTGGGTGGGAAACAGACACCCTCAGGCGAACTACATGCAGAGGCGGGGCCAAATCCAAAGCTGAGCCCCTGTGAGCTGTGAGAACAAAGAAGAGAAGGGGAAATTTCTCCCAGCAACCTCAGGAGCAGCGGATTAAATCTCCACAGTCAACCTGATGTACCCTGCATCTGTGGAATACCTGAATAGACAACGAATCATCCCAAATTGAGGAGGTGGACTTTGGGAGCAGCTGTAGACTTGGGGTTTGCTTTCTGCACCTAATTTTTTTCTGTTTTTACTTTTATTTTAATTTACTACTTAGAGTTTATTATCATTGGTAGATTTGTTTATTGATTTGGTTGCTCTCTTCCTTTTTTTTTCTATATATATATACTTTTTTCCTTTTTCTCGTTTTGTGAGTGTGTATGTGTATGCTTCTTTGTGTGATTTTGTCTGTATAGCTTTACTTTTACAATTTATCCTAGGGCTCTGTCAGTCTGTATTTTTGTTTGTTTTTTACTATAGTTTTTAGCGCTTGTTTTGGTTGCTCTCTTCGTTCTTTTTTCATTACTTTTTAAGCTTTTTATTTTTAATAATTCTTTTTTTTTTTTTTTTGCAGTACATGGGCCTCTCACTGTTGTGGCCTCTCCTGTTGCGGAGCATAGGCTCCAGACGCACACACTCAGTGGCCATGGCTCACGGGCCTAGCCACTCTGTGGCATGTGGGATCTTCCCAGACCGGGGCATGAACCCATGTCCCCTGCATCGGCAGGAGGACTCTCAACCACTGCGCCACCAGAGAAGCCCCTATTTTTTATTTTAATAACTTTATTTTATATTATTTTCTTTTATTCCTTCTTTCTTTTTTCCCCCTTTTCTTCTGAGCTGTGTGGCTGACAGGGTCTTGGTGCTCTGGCTGGGTGTGAGGCCTGTGCCTCTGAGGTGGGACAGCTGAGATCGGGGCATTAGTCCACCAGAGACGTCCCAGCTCCACATAATAGCAAACAGTGAAAGCTCTCCCACCGATCTCCATCTCAAAGCTAAGACCCAGCTCCACTCAAAGACCAGCAAGCTATAGTGCTGGACACCTTATGGCACACAACTAGCGAGACAGGAACACAACCCCACCCATTAGCAAAGAGGCTGCCTAAAATTATAATAAGGTCACAGGCACCCCAAAACACACCACAGCATGCAGTTCTGCCCACCAGAAAGATAAGATGCAGCCTCAGCCACCAGAACACAAGCACCAGTCCCGTCCACCAGGAAGCCTACACTACCCACTGAACCAACCTTACCCACAGGGGGCAGACACCAAAAACATCGGGAACAACGAACCTGCAGCCTGTAAAAAGGAGACCCCAAACATAGTAAGTTAAGCAAAATGAGAAGACAGAGAAACACACAGCAGATGAAGGAGCAAGGTAAAAACCCACCAGACCAAACAAATGCAGAGGAAACAGGCAGTCTACCAGAAAAATAATTCAGAGTAATGACGGTAAAGATGACCCAAAATCCTGGAAATAGAATGGAGAAAATACAAGAAACGTTTAACAAGGACCTAGAAGAACTAAAGAGTAAACAAATAATGATGAACAACACAATAAATGAAATTTAAAATTCTCTATAAGGAATCAATAGCAGAATAACTGATACAGAAAAATGGATAAGTGACTTCAAAGATAAAATGATGGAAATAACTACCACAGAGCAGAATAAAGAAAAAATAATGAAAAGAGTTGAGGATAGTCTCAGAGAACTCTGGGACAACATTAAACACACCAACATTCAAATTATAGGGGTTCCAGAAGAAAAAGAGAAAAAGAAAGGGACTGAGAAAATATTTGAAGATATTATAGTTGAAAACTTCCCTAATATGGGAAAGGAAATAGTCAAGTCCAGGAAGCACAGAGAGTACCATATAGGATAAATCCAAGGAGAAACATGCCAAGACACATATTAATCAAACTGTCAAAAAATAAACACAAAGAAAAAATATTAAAAGCATCAAGGGACAAACAACAAATAACATACAAGGGGATCCCCATGAAGTTAACAGCTGATCTTTCAGCACAAACTCTGCAAGCCAGAAAGGACTGGCAGGTCATATTGAAAGTGATGGAAGGGAAAAACCTACAACCAAGATTACACTACCCAGCAAGGATCTCATTCAGATTTCACAGAGAAAATAAAACCTTTACCGACAAGCAAAAGCTAAGAGAATTCAGTACCACTAAACCAGCTTTACAACAAATGCTAAAGGAACTTCTCTAGGCAGGAAACACAAGAGAAGGAAAACACCTATAATAACAAACCCAAAACAATTAAGAAAATGGTCATAGGAACATACATATCGATAATTACCTTAAATTACCTTAAATGCTCCTACCAAAAGACATAGACTGGCTGAATGGATACAAAAACAAGACCCGTATATATGCTGTCTACAAGAGACCCACTTCAGACCTAGAGACACATACAGACTGAAAGTGAGGGGATGGAAAAAGATATTCCATACAAATGGAAATCAAAAGAAAGCTGGAGTAGCAATTCTCATATTAGACAAAATAGACGTTAAAAAAAGACTATTACGAGAGACAAAGAAGGACATGACATAACGATCAAGGGATCAATCCAAGAAGATATAACAATTGTAAATATTTATGCACCCAACATAGGAGCACCTCAATACATACAGTAAATACTAACAGCCATAAAAGGGGAAATCGACAGTCACACAATCATAGTAGGGGACTTTTAACACCCCACTTTTACCAATGGACAGATCATCCAAATTGAAAATAAATATGGGAACACAAGCTTTAAATAATGCATTAAACAAGATGGACTTAATTGATATTTATAGAACATTCCATCCAAAAACAACAGAATATACTTTCTTCTCAAGTATTCATGGAACACTCTCCAGGATAGATCATATCTTGGGTCACAAATCAAGCCTTGGTAAATTTAAGAAAATTGAAATCGTATCTGGTATGTTTTCCGACCACAACGCTATGAGACTAGATATCAATTACATGAAAAAATCTGTAAAAAATACAAACACGTGGAGACTAAACAATACACTACTTAATAACTAAGAGATCACAGGGGAAATCAAAGAGGAAATAAGAAAATACCTAAAAACCAATGACAATGAAAACACGATGGCCCAAAACCTTTGGGATGCAGCAAAAGAAGTTCTAAGAGGGAAGTTTATAGCAATACAATCCTACCATAAGAAGCAAGAAACATCTCAAATAAACAACTTAACCTTACATCTAAAGCAATTAGAGAAAGAAGAACAAAAAAAATCCCAAAGTTAGCAGAAGGAAAGAAATCATAAAGATCAGATCACAAATAAATGAAAAAGAAATGAAGGAAACGATAACAAAGATCAATAAAACTAAAAGCTGTTTCTTTGAGAAGATAAATAAAATTAATAAACCATTAGCCAGACTCATCAAGAAAAAAAGGGAGAACACTCAAATCAATAGAATTAGAAATGAAAAAGGAGAAGTAACAACTCACACTGCAGAAATACAAAGGGTCATGAGAGATTACTACAAGCAAATGTATGCCAATAAAATGGACAATCTGGAAGAAATGGAAAAATTCCTAGAAAAGCACAACCTTCCAAGACTGAACCAGGAAGAAATAGAAAATATGAACAGACCAATCACAAGCAGTGAAATTGAAACTGTGATTAAAAATCTTCCAACAAACAAAAGCCCAGGACCAGATGGCTTTACAGGAGAATTCTATCAAACATTTAGAGAAGAGCTAACACCCATCCTTCTCAAACTCTTCCAAAATAGAGCAGAGGGAGGAACACTCCCAAACTCATTCTCTGAGGTCACCATCACCCTGATACCAAAAGCAGACAAAGAGGTCACAATGAAAGAAAACTACTGGCCAATATCACTGATGAACATAGATGCAAAAATCCTCAACAAAATACTAGCAAACAGAATCCAACAACACATAAAAAGGATCAGACACCATGATCAAGTGGGGTTTATCCCAGGAATGCAAGGATTCTTCAAGATATGCAAATCAATCAATGTGATACACCACGTTAACAAATTGAAGAATAAAAACCACATGATCATCTCAATAGAGGCACAGAAAGCTTTTGATAAAATTCAATGCCCATTTATGATAAAAACCCTCCAGAAAGTAGGCATAGAGGGAACGTTCCTCAACATAATAAAGGCCATATATGACAAACCCACAGCCAACATCGTCCTGGTGAAAAACTGAAACCATTTCCAGTAAGATCAGGAACAAGACAAGGTTGCCCACCCTCACTACTCTTATTCAACATAGTTTTGGAAGTTTTAGCCACAGCAATCAGAGAAGAAGAAGAAATAAAAGGAAAACAAATTGGAAAAGAGGAAATAAAGCTCTCAATGTTTGCAGAAGACATGATACTATACATAGAGAATCCTAAAGATCCTACCAGGAAACTACTAGAGCTGATCAATGAATCTGGTAAAGTAGCAGGATGTACAAGTAATGCACAGAAATCTCTTGCATTCCTATACACTAATGATGAAAAATCTGAAAGTGCAATTAAGAAAACACTCCCATTTACCATTGCAACAAAAAGAATAAAATATCTAGGAATAAACCTACCTAAGGAGACAAAAGACCTGTATGCAGAAAATTATAAGACACTGGTGAAAGAAATTAAAGATGATATGAATAGATGGAGAGATATACCATGTTCTTGGATTGGAAGAATCAACATTGTGAAAATGACTCTACTACCCAAAGCAGTCTACAGTTTCATGCAATCCCTATCAAACTACCAGTGGCATTTTTCACAGAACTAGAACAAAAAATTTCACAATTTGTATGGAAACACAAAAGACCCTGAATAGCCAAAACAATCTTGAGAAAGAAAAATGGAGCTGGAGGAATCAGGCTCCCTGACTTCAGACTAAACTACAAAGCTATAGTAATCAAGATAGTATGGTACTGGCACGAAAACAGAAGTATAGAGCAATTGAACAGGACAGAAAGCCCAGAAATAAACCCACACACATATGGTCACCTTACCTTTGATAAAGGAGGCAAGAATATACAATGGAGAATAGACAGCCTCTTCATAAGTGGTGCTGGGAACACTGGACAGCTACATGTAAAAGAATGAAATGAGAACACTCCCTAACACCATACACACAAAAAAACCTCAAAATGGATTAAAGACCTCAACGTTAAAGGCCAAACACTTAAACCTATTAGAGGAAAACATAGACAGAACACTCTATGACATAAATCACAGCAAGATCATTTGAACACACCTCCTAGAGAAATGGAAATGAAAACAAAAATAAACAAATGGGACCTAATGAAACTTAAAAGCTTTTGCACAGCAAAAGAAAACATAAACAAATGAAAAGACAACCCTCAGAATGGGAGAAAATATTTGCAAATGAAGCAACTGACAAAGCATTTATCTCCAAAATTTACAAGAAGCTCCTGCAGCTCAATATCAAAAAAGCAAACAACGCAATCCAAAAATGGGCAGAATACCTAAGTAGACATTTCTCCAAGGAAGATATACAGATTGCCAACAACACATAAAAGGATGGTCAACGTCACTAATCATTAGAGAAATGCAAATTGAAACTACAATGAGGTATCACTTCACACCAGTCAGAATGGCCATCATCAAAAAATCTACAAACAATAAATGCTGAAGAGGGTGTGGAGAAAAGGGAACCCTCTCGCACTGTTGGTGGGAATGTACATTGATACAGCCTCTATGGAGAACAGTATGGAGGCTCCTTGAAAAACTAAAAATAGAACTACCATAAGACACAGCAATCCCACTACTGGGCATATACCCTGAGAAAACCATAATTCAAAATGAGTCATGCATATACACACACTACCAAATGTAAAATAGATAGCTAGTGGGAAGCAGTCACATAGCACAGGGAGATCAGCTCTGTGCTTTGTGACCACCTAAAGGGATTGGATAGGGAGGGTAGGAGGGAGACACTAGGGGGAGATGATATGGAGATATACGTATATGTATGGCTGATTAACTTTGTTATAAAGCAGAAACTAACACACCATTGTAGAGCAATTATACTCCAAAAGAGATGTTAAAAAAAAAAAAAAGTCATGTACCACAATGTTCATTGCAGCTCTATTTATAATAGCTAGGACATGGAAGCAACCTAAGTGTCCATCAACAGATGAATGGATAAAGAAGATGTGGCACATATATACAGTGTAATATTACTCAGCCATAAAAGAAACGAAATTATTTGTAGTGAGGTGGATGGACCTAGAGTCTGTCTTACAGAGTGAAGTAAGTCAGAAAGAGAAAAGCAAATACCGTATGCTAACATATATATATGGAATCTAAAAAAAAAAAAAAAAAAAGTGGTTCTGAGTAACATAGGGGCAGGACAGGAAAAAAGACGTAGACGTAGAGAATGGACTTGAGGACACGGGGAGTGGGAAGTATAATCTGGGACAATGTGAAAGAGTGCCATGGACATATATACAATACCAAATGTAAAATAGATAGCTAGTGGGAAGCCGCCACATAGCACAGGGAGATCAACTCGGTGCTTTGCCACTACCTAGAGGTGTGGGATAGGGAGTGTGAGAGGGAGACGCAAAAGGGAGGAGATATGGGGATATATGTGTATGTATAGCTGATTCACTTTGTTATAGAGCAGAAACTAGCACACCATTGTGAAGCAATTATACTCCAATAAAGATGTCAAAAAAAAAAAACAGATAGAGCCTTTAAATGAAGGAGTTTATCATCTAAACACGGAAATAATTTACAAATATAATATCACAGGTGCCTGAGTGAAGGAATGAATAAAATGTCCTTGGAAATTCAATGAGGGAGAAATGAGTTCAGCTTGGGGGAATCAGAAAAAGCTGCTCTGCTGAATTGCCTTCAGCAATTTGCCCTTTCCCCCCACATTCTATCTCCACCTGATCTGTACCCCAGGGAGCTAATATTTGTGGACAGCATCACCATGCTCCCTTGCTTGCCTTCTAGCTTTTGGCAGGGTTGGGCAATGGCTAGTTCCAGCAGGAGATCATAGAGCGTGCAGAGATAGGTGGGGTGTTTATTTCCCCAGTTCCCTCCCTGCCCAGTTACAGTTTGGCAGTGACCATATTCTTCTATCAAAAGGCAGCATGCCTGCCCTAAAGTCACAAGTTCACTCAGGGTCACTGTTTCCTTACTTACTTCCTCTGGTCCAGAGGTGGTAGGCTGCCATCCTTACTAGCCCCAGAGAACCTCACCATCTTTGTACTATCTTAACCCTTTGTAAATAATATATCTATGAAGATTTTCAAGTAGGAGAATGACTGAATGAGTTTACAGTGGGGAGTTATTAAATAAGGACGATCCTGGAAGCAGGGTCCTAATTAGAAGCTGCTGGGATCTTGAATTCATAGTAGAACATAAATTAAGGCAATGGTAGCATAGGATGGAAAAAAAAAATAACTGACTTGCAAGATATTTTTGGAAGTTGAATTGCTATGCTCAACTGGACATTGAGGAGGGTGAGGAAATATGAGTGAAGCTGAAGGTAACTTCCAGGCTCTTTAAAAATATATATGTATATGTATGGCTGCGTCACTTTGCTGTGTACCTGAAACTATCACAACATTGTTAATGGGCTACACTCCAATATAAAATAAAAAGTTTTTAAAAAATGAAATAAACATTTGAAAAGTAATATATATATATATGTTTCTGAAAAAATTTTAAAGCTATATTGGTATGAGTGATATATTTTTAATTAAAGATAATTCAGCAAAAAATGCTGCTGTTTATTAAGTGTTCTGCCCTTACATTTGGCAGGAAATCAATAGTCACCTTCAAGAAGGTTTGCATTACAAACTTTGCCACCTGAGCACAGGTACCCTCAGGTGTACTCCTCCCACCACGGCCACGTATCCAACTGTCAGGGCCTCTCGTGGAGGAGGTTCAGCCATCCAAAGCCATGTAGAACAGTAGAAAAAGATCACACACCTTTGGAGTCAATCTTGTGCATTGAAGTCAATATATTTTGAAATTATCTACCTGAATTTATATATCATTCAGTCTAAATATACTGGAACATGGTTGAAAACATACCACATTCTAGCATTTATATGAATGGTGGTAAACCTGGTGTTTTTATGCTAAGTGAAATAAGTCAGAGAGAGAAACACAAATACTGTATGATTGTTACTGAGTCCAAGCTCATACTGCTTACTGCAGGACAGGCCAATGAATCGAGAGACAAGGTGGTAGGGCAAGGAATGGCAACGTTATTCAGAAAGCCAGTAGACCGAGGAAATGGTGAACTAGTGTCCCAAAGAATCATCTTGTCCAAGTTTGGATGGTAATTTCTTTTATAAAGCAAAGAGGGGAAAGTGAGGAGGTAAAGTAAAAGAAAGGTGATAAATTGTTGCAAATATTTCCTGGTTCCCTCCAGACTCTGGAGGGGATTTGTTAATTTCTTCCTTCCTGCAGCCATTCATAGGTGGGCCTGGTCAGGAGGTTTCCTGTGAGCTTAAACAAAGGTATTTTAACTTAATGCTCAGACATGGGAGGCAGGGTTCCCAGAGGTGGGCCATTATGTATACTTTAAGCTATAGGCAACATCCCTTTCGTGGTTAACTTGTAGCAAAAACAATAGAATATAAAGGTTAAAGTAAAAGAAACAGATCCAGTATGGAGTCAGATTTGTTCTTCCCGATTCCATGCTCTCACTTATATGTGGAATCTAAAAAGACCAAACTCATAGAAACAGAGATCAGATTTGTGGTTGCAGGTTGGGGTTAGGTGAAGGTGGTCAAAAGGTTCAAACTCCTAGTTATAAGATAAATAAGGTCTGGGGATGTAACGCACAGCATGGTGACTACAGCTAATAGGTAATACCGTATTGTGTATTAGAAAGTCACTAAGAGAGTAAATTTTATGAGTTCTTATGACAAGGAACCAAACTGTACCTTCGTGAGGTGACGGAACTAAACTTACGTGGTGATCATTTCACCATACATACATATAGCACATCATTATGTTTGTATATCTTAAACGTACACAATGTCATATGTCAATTACATCTCAGTAAAACTGGGGTGGGCGAGAACTGCTATTTTTGCTTTCTCTCTAGGGCTCTGCTGCTTTGGGGGGAGGTCATCAAGAGGACGTGGCTGCCAGTTGACCCAAGAGCTGGACTTGGGCAATCAGAGGATCCTCACTCACTCCCCTGTCCTTGGAATATACATTCTGCCCACCGTTGCTATAGCTGGAACCATTTCAAGGATTACCCTTGAGAGAGTAATGTGTTACTGAGACCATCTGGACTGAATACCTGACTGAACCCCATTAAGGCCTCTATATAAACTCTTAAGATTCTGGCAGGTGGGTGCAGTGATCTTCTTATCTTGCTGGCCACCCAAGCCTCAAATGTAAAACTACCACCTGCCAATCTCAATTGGTCTGCCTCTTTCTTCAGCCTCTCCTTCTCCTCTGGGTATGGGGGCCAATTTCGGATTTCACCCAGGAAGCTCCCGAGGGTGCAGACCAACAGCTGCCCACTTTAAATTTCCATTAACCTCAAAAGCACAAAGTGCAAACAAAAGTTTCTTTAATTCTATCATCAGACTACTTCCACATGGCTGAAATTTCCAGAGAAATGCTTGTAAAATATATACTTATAAATAGATGTAGACCTGGGTGAGAATGAAATCTCAGAGGCCATAAAAAATACATCCTTCTTTCTGGAATATGAATAATTAGGTATTATAACCATATTACAAATGCATTCCACTTCCACCAAAAGTGGAAACTGAACCTTAACAAATATTCATACTCAAATAAAAACAGAGGCTCAAATAACCTTAATGTTTCTTCTATTTATGAAATAAGGGGGGAAAACATTTTTAGGTCTTTATAAAGAAATCCTTTCCTTTAAATAAAATATCACTAAGTCCAAGGAGGCAGTAACTTTTCTGGAGGCACTCTGACACAAAGCAACACATAAAATGTGAGGGTAAAAAAGAAAAACGTGCAAAAATGTATGTACAAGGATATTGATGACACTATTCATAATAACTGAAAACCACACGTATTAGTGTTCAACAATAGAGAACTGGTTTGCTACATCTTCTTGGATGACAAGGAGATGTTTTTTTGTTCAGCCTCATGTAGCCAACCCTTATTCCAGCAGCATAAGTAGCACACTGGGTCACCGGTACAGTCTACTCTTTTCTCAAGGCGAACTTCTCTCTGGGTTTCTTGGTGCTCTTTCTTGTCTGCAGCCCTTAATCACTGCAAAGGTTTTCCTTAACACTGAATTTTGAAAAGAGAGATTAGTATTTCTTCCAGAAGGCACGGGGCTTCTTATGCAAATTATCCCCCACCACTAGCATCTAATTCTGCATACCAAGAGAAAGGGCAAACTTGCTAAGTGACACAGCCCTTGAAATGTGGCTCAGATTGAAAACGTGTTTACATCTTCTGTTCTCTCGCAAAATACTGCTAAAATGATGATTCTTTTTTTTTGCAGTACGCAGGCCTCTCACTGTTGTGGCCTCTCCCGTTGCAGAGCACAGGCTCCGGACGCGCAGGCTCAGCGGCCATGGCTCACGGGCCCAGCCGCTCCGTCGTGGCATGTGGGATCTTCCCGGACCGGGGCACGAACCCGCGTCCCCTGCATCGGCAGGCGGACTCTCAACCACTGCGCCACCAGGGAAGCCCTAAAATGATGATTTAAAAAAAAAAAAATCACCTGCAAAAATAAGGAGATGAGGAGAGGAGCTTACAGCAATCAAGCTAGGATACCAAAAAGTAGACAGCAAAGCTGTGACTGAGAGACAAAAAAATAGGTCATACACACAGGTTAGGAATTAGAAGGGCATCTTCCTTCTTAACAGAAGCACTGGACACGAGAAGAAAATAAAGCAATACCTTCAAAACCCTGAAGGAAAATGACTTCCAACTGGGAACTCCATATTGAGCCACACTCTTACTAGAGTATGAGAGTAAAATAAAGATTTTTTTCAAGACATGCAAAATTCCCAGAAACATTTACCTCCTATTCAGCTTTACTCAGGAAGCTACCAGAATAGGTGCTCTTCCACATCAGAGAGTTTACTAAGAAAGCAAAAACAGAAACTCAGGGTCCATTTCAGAACCAGCAACATAATTTGCAGGATGAGACCCAGTATAAAATGAAAACACAAGAACCCTTGTTCAAAATTTATTAAGAATTTCAAGATGATGACAACTGAGCACTAAGCCAAATGCAGACCCTTCTAAGTGTAATGGCACAGGACCTAGACCCCATGAAACCAGCCCTGGGTCCAATCCAGGAGAGGGAAGAGAGAATTCCCAGGATGATAGTGAAGGGAGATCCCAGGACAACAGCTATGAAGCTAGTCTAAACAATCACCAGTCCACACTGGAGCTAGAAAATGGAGTGCTTCAAGAAGGGTATCTTCAAGGAAAACAATGAATTACTCAATGTAATTGTAAGGGGTTGAGAGGACATTTCCACTTCTTGGGGGAAGCACATGGAAGAAGCACATGGAAGAATTAAAAATGGACACAATTAAAGCAACTTTCCAGACAAATCCATGACTGGCAAGTGTCAATATTTTATGACAAGCCTGCTGTGAGAGCAAAGGCACTGTGCTCTGGAGCTGTGAAGACAGATAAACAAGAAACTGACCTCCAGTCACTTACATATTCTTGGAAGACACAGGTGTTAAACAAAGCCTGTCTTGGTAGAACAGTGGGACGTTTTTAGGAATCTGAGATGGAGAGAGGCCTTCTGGTAGAATATAGAACAACATATACAAAGGCAGGACAGAGCACAAACAATGCTGAACAAGCCTGGATGAACTGAACTCTTGCCTAATGATGGGTGCCAGAATGGGGAAATGTTCTAGATTTTCCCCTCATCATCCCTCACAAATTTCCATTCAAAGCCTGATGTGCTAGAAATATATGTGAGTGAATGGCTCCTACTTGGGATCCTATTAGGACCTGTAAAACAAGCACATTTTGTTTTGTGCATATTGATTCCAGTGTATTGATTTTAATTTATTTGCTGTAATTAAACTTGTGTAATTATTGCAAGGAAATTCAATGAAAACAGGCACAGGCATTTCTGTTCCACCAGCTCTCTACGTTGCTATAGTTCATTGAGATTCTCTTGCGGTTTGAAGGTAGGCATTCGAGGTCAAAGCAGAACGCTCCCCAATATTAAGGGAGAGAGTAAGAGGCACAATTCACAGCAGAATTATTTTTCCTTTGAAAGTAGCTTTATTACTATTCTTATGATACCAGAACTTTTTGCAAGTTCTAACAGTAAAGAAAATCTCAAAGGAGAAATAAAAATGTAATCCCAATTCCCACTACTTAGAGGTAAGCACTATTCACTTTTACCAGGTATCCTGCTGGATGTCTCCCTATGTACATAAATACAAAGAGAAGAAGACGAGCACTAACATGAATGGTAAAATTGCATGTTACTCTGTGATCCACTTTGTTCATTCCATAATATATCTTAGGTATTTTATATGTCAAAATACTTATTTCTGTATCATCACTTTAATAGCTGCATGGTATACCATCTTATGTATGAAATAATTTATTTTAAAAACTTCTTTTGCTGAGTGTATTTCCAATTTTTCTTTATTATAAAAATAATTGCAGTGACTTAAGTGTACATTATGCTTGTCTAGTTATCTCCTTCAGGTAAATTCCCATAAGTGGGTTTGTTGGCTCAAAAAGAACAAAATTGCCACCTGTCGTCCAAAGTTGTTTTTTTTGAATCAATTTACACTTGTAGTAGCAGCATAAGAATATACAAATGCCAATAAGTATATGAAAAGACATTAGCCATCAGGGAAATGCAAGTCAAAACCACAATGAGATATTACTTCATATTCACTAGCATGGTTATCATCAAAAAGACAGATAATAACAAGTATTGCTGAAGCTATGGAGAACTTGGAGCCCTCATGCACTACTGGTGGGAATGTAAGTTGGTGCACCCACTTTGGAAAACAGTCTGGCAGTTTCTCAAAAAGAGTTACCTGACGACCCAGCAATTGTGCTCCTAAGTATATGCTCCAAAAAATTGAAAGGGGCTTCCCTGGTGGCGCAGTGGTTGAGAATCTGCCTGCTAATGCAGGGGACATGGACTCGAGCCCTGGTCTGGGAGGAACCCACATGCCGCGGAGCAAACAGGCCCGTGAGCCACAACTACTGAGCCTGCGCATCTGGAGCCTGTGCTCCGCCACAAGAGAGGCCGCAATAGTGAGAGTCCCGCGCACCGCGATGAAGAGTGGCCCCCGCTTGCCACAACTAGAGAAAGCCCTCACACAGAAACGAAGACCCAACACAGCAAAAATAAATAAATTAATTAATAAATCTTCTTTAAAAAAAAAAAATTGAAATCAGGGACTCAAACAGATATTTGCACACAAATGTTCATTGCAGCAGTATTCGCAATAGCCAAAAAGTAGAAACGACCCAAGTCTTCATCAACAGTGAATGGATAAACAAAATGTGGTATATCCATACAGTTGAGTATTATTCATCCATAAAAGGAAAGGAAGTTCTAATATATGCTGCAACACAGATGAACCCTGAAAACATCATGCTAAGTGAAATAAGTCAGACACAAAAGGATAAATATTGCATGATTTCACTTACATGTAATATCTAGAATAGGCAAATTCATAGAGACAGAAAGGAGATTAGAGATTATCAGGGGCTGGAGGCAGAGGGGGAAATAGGGAGTTACTGCTTAATGGTTACATTTCTATTTAGGGTAAAGAACAGTTTGGAAATAGGTACTGATGTTTGTTGCATAGCATTGTCAGTGTAATTAATGCCACTGAATTATGCATTTAAAAGTGGTTAAAATGGCAAATTTTATGTTATACATATTTTACCACAACAAAAAAATGAAAAAAATATAAGTTCTAAAATTTTTTTCAAGGGATTCAGTATGGATACATGCTACAATATGGATAAACTTTGAAAACATTTTACAAGATGAAATAAGTTGGTCACAAAAGACAACATATTGTATGATTCCAGTCTATATAAAATGTTCAGAATTGGCAAATCTACAGAGACAGAAAAGTAGATCAGTGGTTGCCTAGGGCTGGAGGCCCGGGGTAAGGTGGAGTGAAAGGAGGAGGGACGGGATGGGGGTATGAAAATGTTCTGAAATTAATTGTAGTGATATTCACATACAACTATGTGAATATACTAAAAACCACTGAAATTGGGCTACCTTGGTGGCACAGTGGTTGAGAGTCCACCTGCCGTTGCAGGGGACATGGGTTCGTACCCCGGTCCGGGAGGATCCCACGTGCCGTGGAGAGGCTGGGCCCATGAGCCATGGCCACTGAGCCTGCACGTCCGGAGCCTGTGCCCCGCAACGGGAGAGGCCACAACAGTGAGATGCCCGCGTACCACAAAAAAAAAAAAAAAAAAAAACACTGAAATTTACACTATAAATAGGTGAACTGTATGCTATATGAAATATATCTCAAAAAATCTGTTGTGTTTTTTAATTGTGGCTTTCTCTGTGATGGATGAGTTGGACCATTTTTTCCATATTTATTGGCCATCTGTATTTATTCTATTGTAAATGGCTTGTTCATGTTCTTTGTTCTGGTTGTTTTGTTTTTGTTTTTATAAATGCAAAGATATATTCAGAGTCTACATTGACAAGTATTTTTTTAAGTACACTATTTTCTGGTGGAAAATACTGCAGGTGGCATGCCTCAAGCCAGAAGAGAAGTCCAGTTCTGAAGCTGCTGACAGTCTAACAGGTTGAATTGATTTTATTTGTAGCGGAGTAAACACAGCATGGAAGGGCAGCACAAAGAGAACACTCCTTGAATTCTTCAGTACCATACTAGGTGCTTTACAAATATGACCTCATGTAATCCATCACACCCATTTACGAAGGAAAGAGGTCAAGTTCCCCAAGGTTACACAGCCAGCTGCTGCAACTGGGATTTGAACCTAGTTCTCTGTCTTCAAAGTGCTAGTCCATTCTAAGTGCCCTCTGTAGAGTACTGATCACATGAGCATGACCAGTAATAGGAAGCTATGATGACGCCCTTTGTACTTTCTGAGTTCCAGACACCTGTGACTGCAGTAATGCTGAGAAGCCACTGGCAATAGGAAATTGCAGCTGTCAGAATGTACATTTCCTTCACTGCTCCCAGAGATGCCATGTGGAGAAATTTACCAACACAAACATAAATTCTTCAAGGTTCTTCGAATGTCCCTGTGGGGAATTATGAGACTCCCTGGGTTATAAGGATTATACTTGGACATCTCTGCTCAGCCAAAGCTCTGATTCAGGATGTAGCAGTAATAGGTCAGATGTCACACATAGACCAAGAAATGTCAAAGTCACACGAAGAATGACATACAGCCATCAAAAGAGCTAATAAATACCTCACTTGGGAAATTAATTTGTAAATTCCATAGGATTATACATCTTTGTAATTACGGATAGTGTCATACAAAGATAACATTTCTTCATTGAAAGGGATCTTAGAGTTTCTCTCTTCAGACCTTTTATTTTACAGATGTAGAAACTGAGATCCTGAGATTTTAATTAACTATTTTACTTAGAAAAATCTCTGAGGGGAAGGCAGCATGATTTCTGATGACTCCAAATCCCTAGCTTGGCTGCCCTTCCTCCTAACTCAGGAAAACCTCCAAAGTCATTTTTCTATGGCAAAACCGTATTCTGTGAATTTAATATTTTCTAGCTCTCTCTGCTGCACTGGGAATTGTTCAACTCTAACTCCCTTTAGCTATGAAGACTGGAAGAGAATACAGTTCTCAACACTGCTCATGCTTTCAAGTCACATGTCCTCAGGTTGCTAAAAATCTCCAGTCTGTGAAACACGAAATGAAATGCCAGGATGCTATTTTTGATTGACATAGAGAGCAAGGAAGCAGATTTATATCCACTGGCAAAATCGTATGCTGATAGTTAGAAACTGCTAGTGATGATATGAATGTTACCACATTGCATGGATGAAGATTCCACTTTTCCTGTTTATTGTGATGAGACTGCTTTCCTTTGGCCTCTACTTTCTAAGATTCTAAAATTAGACATTTAACTTTATTCTTAAATTAATTGTAAATGTAATTGTATCATAAGTGTGATTCAGCAAAGAGTGAAAAGAACAACAAATGGAGGTCAGGAACCACTTGCTTTATCATCTTCTATTTCATCTATGTTTTCCTTCCCTTGGAATTCATATAACTTATTTTTTTAAATACTTCTACAAATAGATATGCTCAGAAAATTTATATGATTAATTTTTCAAGCAGATATGACAAGGGACAAAACCGAGTTCAATAACCATAAATATATTTTTAATCCTTATGTATAGTCTAGCACAATAGAATGGATTGCTTTAAAAGATAGAAAGTGTTCATTTAATTTTTTAAAATATATTTCATGTGTATTCTGGTATCAGCCAACCCTGTGCCCCAGTAGCAGGTAATTCAAGATAAGCACACTTAAAATATAAGGAAAATACTTAAAATGTCAAAGTCTGTGGCACATTTACATAGCAATATAGAATTCTGCTTCACTCCTTGGTTAATGAACATAATGGTCAGGCTTAAAAATAAATATTTAATATATATGCATATCTGACATATTCATATAATATATAACATTAAATAATATATGCTTATATTTGATATATATTAAATAATTATTTTAGAATACAGTTGGAATCAATTGGAAAGTCAAAATATAATTTTATATATAAAGAGGTAGATATATACTGAACTAAATATATGTTAAATACCCAAATATATATCAATGTAATATATATATATATATATATATATATATATATATATATATATATAAAATAAAAAAACTGACATCTTCTTTCTCTCCATTCAGTTAACCGACTGGTGATTTTTCACAATCATGTAGATAAAAATACAAACAAGAATATGCACTTATATAGCCAAGAAAAATCTATAGTATTGTCTTTTTATCTTAACTCCACTTTTATTGTCTTTTATTTTCTAAGGGATTAGACTACTTCTAGACTTCCGTGTTTCTATGTTAGTTTTTTTCCAAGTAGATTTTGTTTTACTCTTTCAGTTCATGCCATTGTTTGCTGACGTAGTGAAATGTTACTTACTGCACAATAACTGGCCAACTGGAGAACATATTATCTGGAAACTGGGAATGCAAACAGTAAAGAACGTCAGGATCCACTAAAAATAGAAGGTTTTATACTTTCAGTTTAGTCATCTTTGTTTGGGAATTAAAATCTCTTACTTCAGCTCATCGTGAGTTTTTTGGTTTTTTTTTTAAAGCATAGTGGGGGGAACGATTCAATGTGAAAGTTATTTTTTTTTAACTTTTTTTTTTAGCCCATCAAATTTCAGTATACATAGTTAATAACCACTTCAAATTGCTATGCCAGGAGAAACCACTCTTACCTAATTGGCTGCCAAGGCTCATAAAGCACCTCTGTGCCACTGGTAATTCATTGCTCTATTGATATGGTAACTCACAGTGATATTTTCTGGCTGTCATCTTTTACACTCACTGATGCTCACTTCCTTCAATTTTTACATCCAGTAGTTCCAAAATTAAAGGCTATGTCTTGGCCATACGATTTTTAGTAGGTTCTTTACAAGTTCTCCTAAGTGGATTTTCTCTTTGTCTATACCACACACATACGCACACATATGCATGCATGCATGTACACACACACAGACTTTAAATGGTTGAATATATTCTTCTCCGAGTAGAATTTTTTCATTAGATGTAAAACATTTCATTTTCATATGGATCTACAGTGCCTTTTAAAGCTACTCCAAAGCCTCATTATGTGACACATTGGTGATCAAACCACTTTATCTCACAATGCCAGAATCTTTACAAGATCACAGCTAATGACTTCGTTTCCAGCGTGGTGTCATGTGGCTCAGTTCCCAGAACCAAATCATATCTGTCAGTTCTTTTCACAGGAGCACACATCTTCTCTGTTGGTATAGAGTGTCATGCAGTAGCCAGCACTGTGCAACGGCAAACAGCTCATATCAGGACCCTCCGTCTCCTTCCCCCAGATGACTCTGCACGAGGTGAAGAAGAACGTGCACACCTGCCAATTCTGCCAAATTTCAGCCTCTCAGGCCACACACTAGTTCATTTCACATTCTCAAGAGTGTGAAGAGCTGTCTTTTGGCAGCAGCCTGACTGTCCTCTACTACCTCAGAGGAAAGTAGAATTCATCTTTCCTAGTAGAATGGAGAAAAGTTTGAGACATGATGGGAAATGGTTCCTGCAGGGAGAAAAGTTTCCTTGGATGTGTCAAATCACTGTTAGCTTCAGTAAACATGGCGACTCAGCTCCAAGTGGGTCAAACTCCTCATTCCACTCAACACCACTTCCTGGGACATTAGAGGACAAAAGCAAAGGGTGGAAACTTGATCAGTGAGGTTTGTGGAACCCAAGGATGGCCAGGTTAAACGCCACAAAGAAATTAGTTATACAGAAATCAGTCCACTTCAGCTATAGGGCTGCCACATCAACCACAGCTTACA
The DNA here is from genome assembly GCF_964374135.1 of Grampus griseus. Taxonomy (NCBI): domain Eukaryota; kingdom Metazoa; phylum Chordata; class Mammalia; order Artiodactyla; family Delphinidae; genus Grampus; species Grampus griseus. The sequence goes on along the minus strand of NC_138998.1, from coordinate 125,404,128 downwards.
ATTGTGTTTGAAAAAATGTACATTTGGATTGTTTTCCAGAAAGTGGCTATGACATTATACCCTGACTGCATTTGCCTTTGAAAAAAATTAATACAATATTCTGTAAAACGGTCCAGCTTACAATGACAAGCTATTGAACTTACTGCCTGCATCTACCTCACAGATCTTAAAGTAACTCAAAAGAGCCATCTGAATGATTAAACAGTAATCTGTTTGCAAAATCATTTTGTCCACTAAAAATCACCTCCTAACATCCTGAGACCAATCAGTTCCTCCCTGGGTTTTTAAGCCAGAATTCTACAACTAACATGGAAAAAGGCCACATTTTTTTCTGACAGTGGTGTGAACTTTTTAACTTTTCTAGTTGTTGCTTCATTAAGGATCATATTCTTGAAATTTTCAAAAGAAATGTTATTGCTGTCAAGTCAGCACTCAGCATTCATGTAAATGATGTGATGCTGTGATTCATAATAAGAAACATATTTTTGGGTCCCTCCCTGGTTGGTGCTCGGGGCCTTCTGTGTCGCCTCGGGCACAGCGCCGCTCACACCATGGCTTGGGTCATGAATGCGCCACAGCCTCTCGAGAGACGTGGGTCCTCGGAGCCTCTTTAGTGCCCGAGCTCGGGCCGCAGGCGACTCCGCGGAGGTGGAAAAACAGAACCTCTGGAATGGATGGACTCTTCCCGAGCAGCTTTGCTAATTTGCAGCAGCTGGACAATGCTCCTCTTTAACACCTGTTGGCATAATCTTCACATTATTTCACTCTGGTGGCAGGGACTCAGCTCTGAATTCTGTACAGAGAAAGCACCTGGATCCCAGTCTTTCAATGGCTTCGAGATAACCAGAAATGCCTGCCCTTGAGCCTAGGGGGCCTCTAGGCAAGATGTCCCTGCCCATCGGGACGTACCACCGGGCATTCAGCTATGATGATGCCCTGGAGGACCCTACGCCCATGATTCCTCCTCCATCAGACATGGACAGCATCCCCTGGAAGCCAGTGATTCCAGAGTGCAAGTATCAGCACCTGGCCAAGGTGGAGGAAGGAGAGGCCAGTGTCTCGTCCCGTGCCCTGCCATCGGCCACTGACGGTGCGGACAAGGTCCCCGTGGTGAAGGCTAAAGCTACCCATGTCATCATGAGGTCTCTGATCACAAAACAGACCCAGGAGAGTATTCAGCGTTTTGAGCACCAGGCAGGGCTGAGAGATGCTGGCTACACACCCCACAAGGGCCTCACCACCGAGGAGACCAAGTACCCTCGAGTGGCAGAAGCACTCCACAAACGAAAGCTCCAGAGTGGAGAGATAACAAGAGAGGAGCAGCAGCCGGCCTCCACCCAGTCCACCCCAAGCAGTAACTCCCACTCTTCCCCTAAGCAGAAGCCCAGAGGCTGGTTCACTTCTGGTTCTTCCACAGCCTTACCTGGCCCCAATCTTAGCACCATGGATTCTGGAAGCGGGGAAAAAGACAGAAGCTCGGCAGATAAATGGAGCCTCTTTGGACCAAGATCCCTCCAGAAGTTTGATTCCGGAGGTTTTGCCATCCAGGCCTACAAAGGAGCCCAGAAGCCTTCTCCAGTGGAACTGATCTGCATGCAGGCCACCCGAATGGCCGAGGATCCAGCAGTGTTCAAGCCACCCAAAATGGACATCCCAGTGACAGAAGGGAAGAAACAGCTGCTGCAGGCCCACAATCTCAAACCGTAGGACTTGAATGTTCTCACACCCACTGGTTTCTAGAGCTCTTTCTGTTCCAGGGACTCTGGATAGAGGGTGTCTTGAGCCCAGCTCCCCTTTACCTTGGCTCTGACATAGGAAAAGTTTTGTTTTGTCTTTTAAAATTTCTCTCAAACTGAGGCTAGAGCTGGAGACATAATTGATTTTTGAGAAACATTAGTGCAAAGTTTGTCCTTGTGCAGAAGAAGCCATTTTGTACTGCTTTAGTTTAAAGTTAGACTAAACCTCAGCAGTGATGTATGGAGACCTCATTACCTATTTTTGTATCTTTACTCTACCCAAGAACTTTGGTCATTACCTACTAGGTAAATAATGTTTGTGTTGTTCTAAAACCAAGGCTTCTTGATTCCTTTACCACTATCCATGTGTGCATGGACAAATCATGGCATAGTGGCGTTCACTGACTAGTTTAGACAACTTTAGCCCTCTTGGCTATGCTGGCACTGTGTGCTCCAGCCTCGTCAGTTATGGGGACCCAGGATCTGTTTGAGATATGGGTATAGTTAAGAGCCAGCCTTGGCAGGGATCCCCTCTGTTTTCTGCTGAAACCTTGCTTTTTGGTAGACCTCATGGATCTCCTTGCTTTTTGGTAGACCTCATGGATCACTTTGTCCTGCAGCCAGTTCTTACTGTAGTATCTCTTGGGCCAGTGCTGTTGGAGGGATACTTCTCTTTTGTGTGTCACAGAACAAACACTAGCCTTACATATCCTTTGTTGCACTTTAAAGTGAGATTAATTTAACTCCCTTTTGGTTGAAAACTTCCTAAGGGAGAAAATTCAGTCTACTGGTTTGGTATAGATAAATGGATGTTAACCTTTCTTAAAGGAGGCAGCAACTGCAGTTTGAGTATAGTCTTGCGGTTCATATGAAACTAGTGTCACCTTATTTTGAGTTTCTTGTTCAGCCAGGGCCTGAAAATTTTTTTCCTGGGAGGTGGAAGAATTAAAAAATTTTCTGTATGCAATCATTTTCCCCCTAAATGAGCCTCATACCTTTATAAACACGTACCTCACTGAGGAAAGGAACTAGGGAAACCACCTTTTTGTTTCTCCTCACTGTGTACATGTTCAATCATTGTCTTGAACACTGTCTCAAATTCCTGCTGTCCTTTGCTTTGGACAGTATGGTGTCTACACAAGGAGCTGAGCTGATCTTCCCACAGAGATGCCCTGGAGTCTAAAATGATCAGAGCAATTAATTGATTTGTGTCTTCTGTTATGCTTGTTTCTCTTAACTTGTTTTGGCAACAAAAATCCTTACTACTTTCTCAAAAAAAAAAAAAATAAATAAATATATTTTTGGTCTTAGTCCCTGTTTCTAACACAGAGCTCCTAAAACTCTCAGAATTTCCTAAAGGTGTTTTGTTATGTAAATGAGGTGACTTGTGCAAAGCACCTAAAGATGGGGCCTGGTTGCCAGGGGAACCAACCATATGATTAGAGCCTAGGAACTTTCAGCCTCACCACCCCAGGAGGGGAGAAGGGCTGGAGATTAAGTTCAGTCATCAATGGCCAATGATTTAATCAACCATGCCTAGGTAATTAAGCCTCCATAAAACCCCAAAAGGACAGGGTTGGGAGAGCTACTGGGTTGGTGAACACGTACAGATTTGGGGAGAGTGGCCCTCAGTGAGGGCATAGAAGCTTCTCACCCTTTCCCCTTTCCTTGCCCTATTCATCTCTTCCATCAGGCTCTTCTTGAGTTATATCCTTATAAAATAAACAGGTAATCTAGTAAGTAAAATGTTTCCCTGAGTTCTGTGCTGCTCTAGTACATTAATCAAACTCAAGCAGGAGGTCACTGGAACCTATATAAGGCAACTGCTAACAGCTGTAAAACAGGAAATCAACAGTAACATAATAATAGAGGGGACTTTAACACCTCACTTACATCAATGGACAGATCAACCAAAATGAAAATAAATGAGGAAACAGAAGCTTTAAATGACACAATAGATCAGATAGATTTAATTGATATTTATAGGACATTCCATCCAAAAACATCAGATTACACTTTCTTCCCACGTGCGCATGGAACATTCTCCAGGATAGATCACATTTTGGGTCACAAATTGAGCCACAGTAAATTTAAGAAAATTGAAATCATATCAAGCACCTTTTCTGACCACAATGCTATAAGATTAGAAATGAATTACAGGGGAAAAAAACGTAAAAAACACAAACACATGGAGGCTAAACAATACGCTACTAAATAGCCAAGAGATCACTGAAGAAATCAAAGAGGAATTCAAAAAATACCTAGAGACAAATGACAATGAAAACAAAACAATCCAAAACTTATGGGATGCAGCAAAAGCAGTTCTAAGAGGGAAGTTTATAGCTATACAAGCCTACCTCAAGAAACAAGAAAAATCTCAAATAAACAATCTAACCTTACACCTAAAGGAAATAGAGAAAGAAGAAAAAACAAAACCCAAATTTAGCAGAAGGAAAGAAATCATAAAGATCAGAGCAGAAATAAATGAAATAGAAACAAAGAAAACAATAGCAAAGATCAATAAAACTAAAAGCTGGTTCTTTGGGAAGATAAACAAAATTGATAAATCATTAGCCAGACCCATCAAGAAAAACAGGGGGAGGACTCAAATCAATAAAATTAGAAATGAAAAAGGAGAAGTTACAACAGACACTGCAGAAATACAAAGCATCCTAAGAGACTACTGCAAGCAACTCTATGCCAATAAAATGGACAACCTCAATGAAATGGACAAATTCTTAGAAAGGTATAAACTTCCAAGACTGAACCAGGAAGAAATAGAAAATATGAACAGGCCAATCACAAGTAATGAAATTGAAACTGTGATTAAAAATCTTCCAACAAACAAAAGTCCAGGACCAGATGGCTTCACAGGTGAATTCTATTAAACATTTAGGGAAGAGCTAACACCCATCCTTCTCAAACTCTTCCAAAAAATTGCAGAGGAAGTAACACTTCCAAACTCATTCTATGAGGCCAGCATCACCCTGATACCAAAACCAGACAAAGATACTACAAGAAAAGAAAATTACAGACCAATATCACTGATGAATATAGATGCAAAAATCCTCAACAAAATACTAGCAAACAGAATCCAACAGCACATTAAAAGGATCATACACCATGATCAAGTGGAATTTATCCCAGGGATGCAAGGATTCTTCAATATATGCAAATCAATCAATGTGATACACCATATTAACAAATTGAAGAATAAAAACCATATGATCATCTCAATAGATGCAGAAAAAGCTTTTGACAAAATTCAACACCGATTTATGATAAAAAACTCTCCAGAAAGTGGGCATAGAGGGAACCTACCTCAACATAATAAAGGCCATATATGACAAACCCACAGCAAACATCATTCTCAATGGTGAAAAACTGAAAGCATTTCCTCTAAGATCAAGAACAAGACAAGGATGTCCACTCTCACCGCTATTATTCAACACAGTTTTGGAAGTCCTACCCTCAGCAATCAGAGAGGAAAAAGAAATAAAAGGGATACAATTTGGAAAAGAAGAAGTAAAACTGTCACTGTTTGCAGATGACATGATACTTTACATAGAGAATCCTAAAGATGCCACCAGAATACTAGAGCTAATCAATGAATCTGGTAAAGTTGCAGGATACAAAATTAATGCACAGGAATCTCGTGCATTCCTATACACTAATGATGAAAAATCTGAAAGAGAAATTAAGGAAATACTCCCACTTACCATTGCAACAAAAAGAATAAAATACCTAGGAATAAACCTACCTAGGGAGACAAAAGACCTGTCTGCAGAAAACTATAAGACACTGATGAAAGAAATTAAAGATGATACCAACAGATGGAGAGATAAACCATGTTCTTGGATTGGAAGAATCAATATTATGAAAATGACTATACTCCGCTAAGCAATCTACAGATTCAATGCAATCCTTGTCAAATTACCAATGGCATTCTTTATGGAACTAGAACAAAAAATCTTAAAATTTCTGTGGAAACACAAATGACCCCGAATAGCCAAAGCAGTCTTGAGGGAAAAAAACGGAGCTGGAGGAATCAGACTCCCTGACTTCAGACTATACTACAATGCTACAGTAATCAAGACAATATGGTACTGGCACAGAAACACAGATTAATGGAACAAGATAGAAAACCCAGAGATAAACCCACACACCTATGGTCAACTAATCTATGACAAAGGAGGCAAGGATATACAATGGAGAAAAGACAGTCTTCAATAAGTGGTGCTGGGAAAACTGGACAGCTACATGTAAAAGAATGAAATTAGAACACTCCCTAACACCATGCACAAAAATAAACTCAAAATGGAGTAGAGACCTAAATGTAAGTTTGGACACTATAAAACTCTTAGAGGAAAACATAGGAAGAACACTTTTTTTTTTTTTAATTTATTTTTTGCTGTACGCAGGCCTCTCACTGCTGTGGCCTCTCCCATTGCGGAGCACAGGCTCCGGACGCGCAGCCCCAGCGGCCATGGCTCACGGGTCCAGCCGTTCCGTGGCACGCAGGATCCTCCCGGACCGGAGCACGAACCTGCGGCCCCTGCATCGGCAGGCGGACCCCCAACCACTGCGCCACCAGGGAAGCCCCCAGGAAGAACACTTTTTGACATAAATCACATCAAGATCTTTTTTTGATTCACCACCTAGAGTAATGGAAATAAAAACATAAACAAACAAATGGGACCTAATGAAACTGAAAAGCTTTTGCACAGCAAAGGAAACCATAAACAGGACGAAAAGACAACCCTCAGAATGGGAGAAAATATGTGCAAACGAATCAACGGACAAAGGATTAATCTCCAAAATATATAAACAGCTCATGCAGCTCAATATTAAAAAAAACGAAACAACCCAATCCAAAAATGGGCAGAAGACCTAAATAGACATTTCTCCAAAGAAGATATACAAATGGCCAAGAAGCACATGAAAAGCTGCTCAACATCACTAATTATTAGAGAAATGCAAATCAAAACTACAATGAGGTATCACCTCACACCAGTTAGAATGGGCATCATCAGGAAATCTACAAACAACAAATGCTGGAGAGGGTGTGGAGAAAATGGAACCCCCTTGCACTGTTGGTGGGAATGTAAATTGATACAGCCACTATGGAGAACAGCATGGATGTTCCTTAAAAATCTAAAAATGGAATTACCATATGATCCAGCAATCCCACTACTGGGCATATACCCAGAGAAAACCATAATTCAAAAAGACACATGCACCCCAATGTTCACTGCAGCACTGTTTACAATAGCCAGGTCATGGAAGCAACCTAAATGCCCATCGACAGATGAATGGATAAAGAAGATGTGGTACATATATACAATGGAATATTACTCAGCCATAAAATGAAATGAAATTGGGTCATTTATTGAGACGTGGATGGATCTAGAGACTGTCATACAGAGTGAAGTAAGTCAGAAAGAGAAAAACAAATATCGTATATTAACGCATATATGTGGAACCTAGAAAAATGGTACAGATGAACGGGTTTGCAGGGCAGAAATTGAGACACAGATGCAGAGAACAAACGTATGGCCACCAAGGGGGGAAAGCTGCGGGGGGCTGGGGGGGGTATTGTGATGAATTGGGCAATTGGGATTGACATGTATACACTAATATGTATAAAATTGATGACTAATAAGAACCTGCTGTATAAAAAAAAAGTAAATAGTATTCAAATGATATTATATGAAATTACTATAATTTAATACTATAATTATAACATCACATTAGATTATAATTAAAGCACTGGGACAGTGCCTAGCCCATGTTTGTTAAATAATAAAACATATAAATATGCAAAATGTGAACTTCTGTAAATGCACAGACACGAATCTATTTGTTGCACTATGTTATCCAAACAGCTCTATGAAATTTTATTCAGTTAGATTACATTCCAATGCAAGAACTACAAGTACACTCAGAGCCTCAGCACATTAATTAGCTGTGAGACTTGATGAAAAAAATGAAATTTCTCTAGAACATATCAGGATTTGAGAACAACAGGGAACTATGCCATCCATGGACATTGGAACATTTTTGAAGCCCTTTGCTACTGATGTGACTATTGTTTTATCTATAGTAGAAGCTCTACCAAAAATATCCCAGCCCATTTGAGCTGCAGGCTCAAAGTTCTGCCTTCATTCCCACATGGTGGGTTTGACATATCCCCAGGGATATCTGCCGTAAGTAAGGATAAGAAGGTTCTAGCATGTTTGTGAACATGCAAATTCTTAGACCTCCCCTCATGGAAATTTCGTTCCAGTCGGCCGGAGGTTGAGCCGAGGAATCTGCATTTTAACATACATCAATTTCCGACATAGGTGGTCTAATGCCTACTGATTAAGAGTCACTGGACTAGAGGATCCTCCACTCAGTTTGGGATAAGCCCTCAGGTTCATGCGTGTACTCACAGTGTGGCTGTCACAGGCTTTCCAGCTGAGTCTAAAGTGTTTGAGGTTTTCCTGGATTCTCGAATTGCTGGAGCATTGCTTAAATGGAACCAAGTCTACGTATGATAAATCCCAAGGATAGGGGCTTCCCTGGTGGCGCAGTGGTTGAGAGTCCGCCTGCCGATGCAGGGGACACGGGTTTGTGCCCCGGTCCGGGAGGACCCCACATGCCGCGGAGCGGCTAGGCCCGTGAGCCATGGCCGCTGAGCCTGCGCGTCCGGAGCCTGTGCTCCGCAACAGGAGAGGCCGCAACAGTGAGAGGCCCGCGTACCGCAAAAAAATAAAAAACCAAGAAAATCCCAAGGATATATCTGCATGAGTCTGGCCTTTACAACAGGAGTGCTGAAGTTCTATTCCCATAAGAATTTGCTTCCTTTTATTTGCTCTGGGCTGTTCTCAAAATGAAGCTGTGAACTGGAAGAATTTGGTCTTTGTATCCTACCTCCTATGCCTTCATCACTTCTAGCTTCAATATCCAAACAACATGTGGGAAACTGGAGCTTCTTGGCTCCTGAGGATCACCAACTGAGGCACCCAACCAAAGCAGCCTAACCCTTCTTCCCCTGCTCTGTATTTTTCCCTGTCTCCTCCATCAAAATGCACTTCATCCATTTCCCATCTGGTCAGGATCCTAGCTAGCATCAGCACCGTGACAAAACTTTGATGTGATACAGCAAAATGAACTAACAGACTAATATTTTATTTGGAAGCCCAACTAGGGCTAAGAGAAGGAGATTTTTCCCTTGGGTCTCACACATTGCAAAATAAAGTTAATGAATAAAGTTAAAATGATGGTGCCAGGTGATGTGGGCATGCAAAGATGTTCCTTCCTCCACTTTTTTGTTAGAGAGAATAAGAACATACTCAGTTTATCAGAAATCTACTACCTTTGTTGACAATTCAACCAGGTCATAGAAAGTCTTAGCCAATTAATAGGGTTTGGAATTCAACATGGCAAAACCTAGACCTTAAGAGGTTTCAATTTTTGGAAGGAAAATTCAGAATAATTTATTAGAATATAAAATATAATAAAAATTTAAAATAGGGGTCATATACCCAAAATATTGTTTGGTTAAAATGAGGTTCCACCGCACTGTTCAAACCTAAGACCAACTATTGTAGCATTAGAACAGACACAACAGCCAAGCAAAATTCTCAGAGGAAAACAGAGGAAACCAGTTCTCCCATAAAAGCTTTAAAAAGGCAGTAGAGACTTACTATATTTTAGACCATTTTTGATGATCTCACAGTATCCAACATGATTAACACTTAAATATATCATGAAATAGTAGTACTTTAGGGTAAGATGAAGGGGAGGAGAGGAATATCCCATAATTTACTGATGTTTTTGCATTGTTAGAATCATTCAAACTTTGGCTCTGTCCTTGGATTCAGACATATCTAGAGGCCTTTGGCTTCTTAGTAGTAAACCATTTACCCATAACTTTCAAACTTCATGGTTACAATTAACATTTAAGCCTTAATGGATGCTAATGGGTTACTTTTTTTAAGGTAGCGTGTTATTTTACAGGGGATTTTTATATACAAGGCCTTACAAATTTCAGGGAATGACTCAAAGTTAGAAACAGCATGCATTATAATAAGATAGGAAGAAAAATATCAGGAGGGAGGTAAGTAGTCTTGCAACCTCTAAAATAAACAATCCTATGTTGTCACCTACAGTCTCCCATGTATAGGAAAAAACCTTGCTGATTATAGGGCTTCCCACATGGTCCAATTCCAGCAACAATCTCTAAGGGGAAGAGTAGAAATATGGTTCATATTAAAAAAGATCTATCAGGCAATAAAGCAAAATTCCAGCTCATATGGGCAGAACTCTTAATAACATCTATAACTTTAGGACAATTCATTTTGCTTCGTCTTGGACTGAGCTGCAGGTTTCTGAGGAGATCTTGTTAGCTTTGGAGAGTAGGAGAAGAAACACAGGCAGTCCTCTATAGAAACTCACTTTCAGGATGAAGAAAGGTCCTGGGAAGTCGATGTGTCTGAACTGTATATTTTCGATACATGAGCGTATACCTGGGGCTCAAAACTGACACAATGGTAGTAATAAGTGGTCCTAGCTGCCATTGACTTATAGCCAACCACTGCACTCAGTTCTTCACTGTGTGACTGCAGTAGGGTTCTGCATCTCTCTCAGCTTTTGCTTCCACATCTGTACAGTGGATATGGTAATAATCCATATCTCTCAGGCTATGGTGAAGAAGAAATGACACCACAAGTAAAAACACTTGATAAATGCTCAAGCACTACACAGTTCTTCCGTAATCATGATACAAAATCAGATGCTTTTCTCTTCTATGCATATGTTTTCGTAAATGAATAATTGGTCCCACCCAAATAGAGAGAGCTTTAAGAACCACATTCTAACACTCTTTATGAGAGGCCTATTTACAACCTGATTGTTTGAGCTTCTGATAAACGTAATTGGCTGAATCATAAAACATGTTTTAGAGATTTGTGAGAAATTTCAGTGCAGTTGAGTAAGAGGATGGCTGGAGAGCCAGAGCCCCTGGCTGTCTGTCTGCAGAAGAACAGCTGCTGAGTGGCTAATTCCACAACCTCGGCCCTCTCTCCTGGTGTTCTGAACCATACTGACCTTGTGTGCCCTGGTGGCAGACATCCTGTCGTCACTTCACAGATAACATCTCAGTCAAAGGTCATTTTCTCAGGGAAAAGTGAACCATTGACCCCATTCAGACTAAGTTAGACCCTTCTGTTACATTCTCATAGTATTCTGTATTTTCTTTCTAGCACCTAGCAGAGTGGATGAATAACATTGATAAATGGGATTCTTTGATTAATGCCTGCCTCTTCTGGAGTATAAGCTCATTAGGGTGCAAAGTATGAATGCTGACCTCCTCATTATAGCAACCCAGAACCTAGCTCATGGTCTGGCACACAGTGGGAGCTAAATAAATGTTTCATTCTTTAATGAAGAGTGAGGACTTGAAGCCAAATCCTCTGATGCCAAAGCCAGGGTTCACTTTACTAACAAAGAAATGGCTCTAAGTATTACCTGGGGAGCCCAGTAAAATACAGATTCCCAAGTATTCCAACCCCATAGAATTAGAAACTCCCAGGGCCAGAGGACTCTTTATTTTCTGGTTGCAGCCAGTCATAGACCAGCTATACGAACCACTGCACTACACCCACATGTGCATCAGCTTAACAAACAGTATACTTACAGAGGATCCAGAATCCTGGTATTTTCAGTTCCTACCCTCTGCTCAATGTTCGAAGGGAACACCGTCCAATCTGCCTCATATTGTGTCAGGGAAGTGGATGAAACTCAAAAGCAGTTCCCATGTCTTCACATAGAACACACACTGTGTAATCCTTCCCATAACTAAATCAAATGCATTTTAAAAAGCAAAACTTTAAAGCATATTGCTAAGTCAAAGAAGCCAGCCTGCAAAGGATACATACCATATAATTCCAACTATGTGACATTTTGGAAAAGGAAAAACTATAAATAGTAAGATGACCTGTGGCTGCCCAAGGCTTGGGGGGAGGGACGAAGTGATGAATAGGTAAAGCACAGGGAATTTTTAGGATGGTGAAATTGTTCTGTTTGAAACTGTAATGGTGGATACATGACATCACACATTTGTCAAAACCGAGAGAACTGTGCAACACAAAAAGGGAGCCCTAATAGAAACTACAGACTTTGGTTAATAATAACATATCAATATTGGTTCATTGATTGTAACCAAGGAACCACCTGGAAGCAAGATAGTAATAATAGGGGAAATAATGGGGAAAATGGGAAGCTGGGTGAGTGTATGGAACTCTAAGTACTATCTGCTCAGTTACACTATAAATCTAAAACTGTATTTTTTCAAAAGCGTAAAAAATAAAACATACCCGCAAAATGACGGTGGGAGTAGAGTACCACAGCTTCATCACACTCTCATTTACTCAGTGCTTACTGCATGGGGAGCACCAAGCTGAGAATTTTCAAACATCACCTCATTTAACCCCAACAATACTGCTCTGTGGCAGCTAATACCAATATCCTCACACTCCCTTGAGGGTTAGGGAACCGAAAGCAGGTGCTGTTAAGTCCTTGCCCAAAAGAACATAGCCAGCCAGTGTCACTAGGTTTCAAACTCAGGGCCAGGTTGCCCCAAACCCCACACGTTTACCCACTGTGGGAACCTGCTTCGATTTATTTACTTGTAGTTGCTTTGGCCTATGCACAAACAAATGGTTTACTATGAAGTTTAATCCATAACTGTAAGTCAAAATGATTAGGGTATTATAACACAGGGTCAGATGAAAAGATTCTCACCATGAAGCAATGCCTGCAGATAAGCCTGGGACACACACACACAGAGGAAAACAAACACTGCCCTCCAGGAGTATATGGGATGGTGGAAAAGCAGGGCTTATGAGCAACAGCATAATGAAATCAGGTTTCAAATGTTGAAATAATTTTCTAGGTCCAAGATGGAGACACTCCTGCCCAGGGTCCCCTATCAGGGAACTTTAACTCAGATAACCTTTGCATCCCTATAAATGCTCCCATTGACCAGAAATACAGAATATCTGGTCAGCCAATCCCCAAATGAGGTTGACTATGTGGCCCCAGCCAATCGGATAATTTCTATTTTTCTCTGCCTTGTTCTTTATTCTTTATCCTGGAAAAGCTTCCTGCCTTCAGTCCCATTCTGCAGTTCTCTGAAAGGAGTAGTAAATAAAGTTTATGTCACCTAAATTGTCTTCTTTAATCATTTTTTACCACGAATAAACCAATCACAGTAACATTGATGTATGAACTGAAATGACAACGTTTTGCTTTAAAACCAAACTATTTTTTTAATAACAATGACAATAAAAAGGCCATAAAAAAGAGAGAGAGACTAGGAACCACCACATTGAAAGAGACTTAAGGGCCATATCAGCCTCGTGCAATGTGTGAGTCTCATGGATCTTTATTCAGAGAAACCGACTATGGAGAAATTAGTAAATTTTGAACACAGATTGAACATTATATGATGCTAAGGAATTAAGTTTTAGGTGTAGTAATTTTATTAGAATTAGGTCTTTTTAAAAAAAATATATCAAAACTATTAAAAGATAAACCTCATGGAGATGAAGTATTATATCTGGGATTTGCTTCTAAACAATTTGAGAATGGGTGGAGAGTGGGTACAGGTCAAATGAAATTAGCTGTTGAGTGATAATTGTATAATTGTTGGAGAGAACAGTGGGTACATGGAGTTCATTATACTCCTCTCTCTTTGAAAATGTTTGAAATTTTCCATTATGAACATATTTTTTTAAAGTTTATTATCCAGCATTAGTTCTAGCACTTATCTAACCATGTACGTTGCTCTCATTCAATAAATATGAACATTAATTATAAAAATAATAATTGTAACACATGAGGTCCATATACAAGCATTTTCACTGATTGTTTTAATAAATCATGCTCTACAGTTTCTGTTAACGTTTTCAGGAAACAGCTCCACATCAATCTTTTTTTTTTTTTTTTGGGCTGCGTTGGGTGTTGGTTGCTGCACGCGGGCTTTCTTCAGTTGCAGCCAGCGGGGGCTACTCTTCATTGCAGTGTGCGGGCTTCTCGTTGCGGTGGCTTCTCTTGTTGCAGAGCACGGGCTCTAGGTGCGCAGGCTTCAGTAGCTGTGGCATGCGGGCTCAGTAGTCATGGCTCACGGGCTCTAGAGAGCAGGCTCAGTAGCTGTGGCACGCAAGCTCAGTAGTTGTGGAACACAGGCTTAGTTGCTCTGCAGCATGTGGGGTCTTCCCAGACCAGGGATCAAAACCACATTCCCTGCATTGGCAGGCGGATTCTTAACCACTGTGCCACCAGGGAAGCCCACCCACATCAATCTTCACTGTTTCTGTTGTCTCTCTGTCCTGGGTCTCTCACTGTTCATTTCCCTCAGGAGCCTGTGGCCAGAAAAGGGCATCCCTGGCAGAAGGAAGAAGTTGAAGGAGCACTGTTACCTACTGATGTCTTCCCCTCAAGTGGAGGCCAGGATGCACTCTCAGGGCTGCTTGTGGCTGCTCTGAATACAGTAACAGGTCTCCTTCATCCCTGGGCATCACACACTGCCACAGACACCCACATCTGGATCCAGGTGACCCAGAGCATCTTAGAGTCTGCATCATTCCCCCCCACACCCGGGGTTTGGATTAGTTCTTCACTTAAGATACTTCGGAAGGACCATTCCAAGGACTCTGAGTGAATCATAGAAGATGTATAAAGGAAAATGAGGTTCTACCTCCTTCCCAAATGGGACAGGACAAGTCCTTGTCTAGCCACAGGGAGACATCAGCCGGAAGGCTGATGCCAAACAGGAGGAAATAGTAGTGAAACAGGAGGGAAGGGGGCAGGGCACAACCTTTAAAAGAATGACATAGCCATAGTACATGATGAAAACTAGTGAGAACCAACTAGGTCCAAGATGGCAGAAGACTCAACTTCCAGTAGACCTTGAGCCTCATTATATGCTCATTGTAATACATTAGCATGCTAAATGACACACCCAACAGTGCCATGACAGTTCTGAAGCCAACCATAAAAGGTCAAAAAGTGGGCGGTGGCCCAATTCCTGGAAATCCCCACCCCTTCCCCAAATAGTTGGACTAATCGTCCCACTCATTAGCACATAAAAATTAACCATGCCACATTTCGAAGCCTCTTGCCTCTTGCTTCTTGCCTTTCAAGATGGCCCACACTCTGTGGAGTGTGTTTCCCTCTAAATAAATCTGATTCTTACCTATCACTTTGTCTCCAAATTCTTTCGTGACAAAGAAAGAACCTTAAATTCACTGGCAACAGTAGGGATTCCATTTCCCCAGCAACAAAAGTATAAGCCTAAGTCATGAAGTACCTTCATGAAATCTAACTTCAGAGGCTGGCACATTATTTTGTTGCAGAAGTTTCTTTGACAGTACGTGGGATGATCACGGCAGTCTGAATCCCACACCATGGGCATCCTAGGATTATAAAGTTTAGTTTTGTGTTATGTTCATATAGAGCATATGAATAACTATGCAGCACATTCTGATTGCAGAGGAAGCAAGAGGTGAAAATATTTACCTGCTACCCTCTTCCCCCCAAGGAGTCCCTCACTCCGAGGAAGAAAAATTTCACAGACAAGTTAAGTGAACGTTTCAACTTTGGTTGACTTATTCAGCCAGCTGTTAAGGCATTCTTTTTAAACTCTTGTCATTTACTTGTGCAGTTTTGGCTTTTGGTATTCAAAACATTCCAAAAGCCTGCATTCATTTTCCTTTCCAGAAGTTCTTAAAGGTGTCTGGGGAATTTCACTAAGCCCAGTGAATTAAAATTCTAAAGGTCAGGAAGTGTATCACTGTGTACTTAAACAGTGACCCTGTGTGGTACAGAAGTGAAAGATTGATTATGCAAATTGGCAAGTGCATATTATCTGAGATGCTGTTGCAGAATATTGAACTGAATTCCAGGAGGGACAGAGGAGCTCATCCCAGCCTGTCCATTCACAAACTGATGTTAGGTAAATTATGAAATTCCTTTGAGCCTCTGTTAAGAGAATGGATGTAGATTAGATGAGGGTCACTCAAAATCTCAGATTCAGTGAAATGCTTATTAACCTAATAACCCTTCAATTTACAATGATTTGGGTTTCTCTGGTATGATGAGTTTGAAACATGATAATAACCCCCCAAGAGGCTGCCTCAAACCAAAACTCCAATATGGTATTCCATGCAACAGGAACTTTCTCTGAAAAATGGCTATTTGCACAGAAGACTCCCTTTCTGAGGGTAGGTTCATCCAGGATAGCAAATTGTAATAAGGAAGAACAAATCTGACACCACATTAGATCTGTTTCTTTTACTTTAATCTTTGTATTTTATTGCTTTTGCTTCAAGTTAAGAATGTTGCCTATAGCCTGAAATACATAGGATCACCGATTCTCAAGGCTCTGACCTTTAAGGGTATAACACTTTTCCATTCATATAGAGATAAAAAGTTGCAGAACAGAGACTAACATTTGTCTTGTTGGAGGTTTACAGGAACATCATGACCTGACCTACCTGGACAGCTGCAAGAACAAAGGATTCTGATACCAAGAAGTTTGCACCAACCAACTAGGCCCCTCCCTCACCTAACCTTTAAAAATGCTTTGCTGAAACCCTTCAAAGCATTCAGGGGTTTGGGGGCATGAGCCACCCGTTCTCCTTGCATGGGCTGCAATAAACCTTTCTCTGCTCCAAACTCCGACATTTTGGTTTGTTTGATCTCACTGTGTGTCAGGCACATGAACTTCTGTTTGGTAACAAAATCACAGATCAGATGTTGCTTAATGAACTTAGGATCAGAACATATGACATTGTGCTTCTGAAAACCTGTTTCCTGCAAACAAAAATAGCTTGTAAGATTTCAGCCATTACAGAAATATATCCATTTAGATACTCAGCATTAACCATGAGAATCACAGCATTCTCTCTTCTGGTGAATTCTAGAGAAATGCTTTTAATGCTCATTTTCCACTCCATACAGCCAGTGATCCTACAATTACAACTTTATCTCACCTCTATAATAAATGATTACATAACGACTTCTCTTACACTCTCTGCTTTCTCTTCCTTGTAGCAGACACTTGGCCACATCGCCTGGCCCACCAAATTTCAGCACAGCAGTGCAGGACAATACTGTGCAAGTGACCAGCATCCATTTCAAGCCACACTGTGGCACCTCTCAGATTTGGGGCTTTCTCTGATGTCACACAAGGCAGCACAGCCCACAACTCCCCCCCACTAAGCACAGCTTGGAAGTGCATAGAGCAAATGAGCCTCTAGGGGCAGCCCTCAACCAACAGGAGACAGGAATTAATGGAGGCAGCCTCCCTGTCCTTCGCTGGAACATCTCTAAGGTGAATTCTTAAACGGCTCCGACAGAATTGATCATCAACTGTCCACAGTGTGTGTCCACACTGGCCACAACTGGCCAGTCCAATAACTCACCATTTCCCCACTTCACGTCTCACTCTCCCACTCCCTCACCTCCGCTTCCTGGGATTAACTCCCAAGTAAACTATGTGTACCCACATATTTGTCTCATGCTCTGCTTTCAGGGAGACTTTCAGGGAGACTCTAAGTCTGTTTTCATGGTCCCCTTATTTAGGATGATGACCATCAAAATATACTTCTTCCTTTTGTCTAATACACCAGGTTTGCTGAGGGAGATAAATGTCTGCCAGGCTGCCGAGGCCAATACAGTTCTCCCATGACAGAGAATTTTAACACATATTGGTTGAAAGAGTTACAGTGGTTGGTCCACTTTATGGAGTCTCTAAATCATTGTTCCTCATTTTCGTTGTCTTAGAATATATGCTAGCTGACTTGGAATCAGCTGTGCGTTCTGAATAAAGACTTAACACCTCCCCTTATGTTAATACTCTTAGACTTATTGCTTAGAGCTGATTTGGGGAAAGAGTAGGTATATTGTCCTTGAAATTAAACTTTCTTTCAAAGCAAGGCAATGACTTTTTGAAGCGAACATTTTTGAAACTTTTTAGGGCTTACAGTAACTAAACATTAAGAGTAAATATATTTGCATTTATTAAATATGAAAACAAATTTACAGTTGCAAAACCAAAATTCTCTCAACAGTTCTTAAGATAATTTTATTTATTACTTTGCTTTCATTTGGACTTTTCCTTATAATGAATTGTTTTACCTTTAAAGAAATGACTTTTTACAAAATACTAATAATGCCTTGCATTTGCATGGCACTTTCTTGAATTATTTTATTTGAGGCTCAGAAAAAACTTTGTAAGATAATGATAATACCCAGTTTTACAAATAAGGAAACAGACCACATTGCTAATAAGAAGCAGTGTCAGCATTCAAATCCAGGTCTTCCAGCTCCAAGTTCAATAATAAGCCATTTGTCTCATAAGTATTAACATTTCCATGAAGAATGCCTAAAAATCACTTCCTAGGGCTTCCCTGGTGGTGCAGTGGCTGAGAGTCCACCTGCCGATGCAGGGGAAATGGGTTCGTGCCCTGGTTCGGGAAGATCCCACATGCCGCGGAGCGGCTGGGCCCGTGAGCCATGGCCGCTGAGCCTGCACATCCGGAGCCTGTGCTCCGCAGCGGGAGAGGCCACAACAGTGAGAGGCCCGTGTACAGCAAAAAAAAAAAAAAAAATCACTTCCTAGCATTCCACAGAGTGAAACAGAAGCACATTTCTCAGCAATGGTATTCCAATAGTAACACAAAAAGTGAAGTCTCTCCTTCACAGAATGAAGGACAAAAACAAGTAACTACATCAGGTCATCAAGAAGAGACACTGGTCACCTCCTACGTGTTCAGACTCCAGGAAAGATAGTTTCATTGAGCATGCAACCCTGATAAATCCAGCCACCTGACAAAACACAAGAGCTGTAAAGGGCTCATTCTGGTTTATCAAATCAATGATCCATAAAGTCAAAACTCTCTCCAAAGGAGAACTTGACATGACGGACAGCAACAATTCTGTAGGGGCCGTTAGGGTTTATCACATTAAAGGCGTTCTGTTCTGATTGACTAGAACAAATCTTAGAGATAGGCTGATACTCAGGAAAGAAGTGACCACTGATCAAGGACATGAAATGGTAGGGTGTTAACACTGGGACCCTGGACAAATGACCCCTGTGGTTCCACCTGGACACCCCATGACCTGCTTCTGTGTGACGAGGCTAACTTTGTTATGTTCTTGTCTTACTAGCAGTCATATTTTGAGGAATTGGGTCCCCATCCCTCACATAAAATGTGTTTGGTACTCTGTGACCTAGAAAACTTAAAAATAAAGACTTAAATGACTTAACACGTCCAAAAAAATATTATTTAAGAGCATTAACATTGATGGTACAGAAAAGTAGGTCCTTTGCAATCACAAAATCCAGAACCATTTCTCAGTAACAAAGAAATGAAAAAGTAACCATTGCAAAGGGTAAAAAAGTATGATTGAGTGAATCTTGACTGAAGGAAGGGAACTAGGTCCTAAAGCTTTGTCTGTGGCAGAAATTGTATTGGTCACTCACCTCCATCAACTTTAAGCTATCAATCAAGGCTTTCTTCTCCAAGGTGCTGCAATTAACTTTGTGAGCAAAGCTTAGTCTTCTTAGTCTTTGTCCAGCACTCTTTTTATAAACTAATACCAAAAAAACCCCACCAAACTTTCCAGAAATATACTCCATCCTTCTCCTTTAATAATATACTGAGTCACTTAAATATTTTAGAAGTTTGACATTTAATTTTAAAATCTAATGAGTTGTTTTCCCTTTCTCTTCCTTTCCTTCTTGAACAATTTAATCATAAATCCAGTAAGTAGGGCATAGGGTTCAGCAAAGTAGGCAAACAGGCCAGCAGGGATTGGGGTGTGGAGAGCTGAATGGCCCAGCTCAGGATGCCAGAAACTGAAGTGAATGAGAAGGACATTTGTGTAGAAACACTACCCAGAGTAGAGTGTCATAGCCTAGAAGAGTGAAAAGCATCTTCATGGAAGGGTGATCTGGCATGGGGTGTCAGAGGCCAAGGAGAGAGAGGAGAGCTTCCATGCAGAGCAGGGAATAGCAGGCTCAATAGAAGTCTGGTTATGTAGTGATCAAATAAGTATACATATTCAGTGTAATTGGAGCCGTTCACTGTCAGAGAAGGAAGATACAAATACTGAAATGGAAAAAATTAGAAAGCACTCAATGAACAAATTTAATTAGACCCAGCTATTATCTGTCCCTCTACCCACTGCTAAGGAGAAGTTGAGGAAAATCATTCAGTAGAATATAGGTCTATTTAGATTCATAGTATTGCAAAATGAGATCTGTTAGACTTGTTTTGCCCCCTCTGGATTATTTCCATACAGATTTGACTGACTTACATCAAATCAAAAGGAAGAAGGAGAGAATTTTATGGTTGAAGAAAATACAACCTATTTCCTTTGTACAAGATTTAAACGTATATATATTTTTAAATAATTTGATTCGGTAATTAAATTTCTCTGGTAGCATTTGCCTCATTATACCAGTGATTGATAAGTGGTGAAAATAAAGTTGCAGATTGTCATTCCAGCTTGCCAAGTCTGAGATGGATGTTCCAGAATGGTGTTTCCTCTCCTAAATACTGTTGTTTCGGCCCATGTGTGATTACAGTTCACTATTTTTCCAACTGGTTTTGCTTAAGCAATTACGATTATCCGGCACATGTTCTTCTGTCATAGGAAGCAGTGGCAGGCATGAAAGTGGACTGGAAGAGAGTCGGGAGCAGACTCTGGAACAATCTAACCATGACTTTGGATAAATCACTTAAGCTCAGCATGTCTCACTTTCCACTCCTATAAAATTAGAATATCAAGCAAGACAATTTCTAATGTTCCTTTCAACTTGTCTTCTTCATTTTCATTCAAGATATTGTCTTAATTAAATTGCAAACAACCACTTAAATTTTTAAAAATTTTCTCACAGTTTTTTTTTGTGGTTTTTCGTGGATTTTTGTTTATCATAGGGCCTCAGACATGTTAACAAATTATCAGTATCTTGTCTTAAATTTGTAGAAACTTTTTACAATATTGCAGAAATCATCCACAATATGCAAACTTGTTATTTCGGTGTTGTCTCAATTTATAGTTTCAATTTTGCACCTGCTAAGAAAATGTATTCTTATTAGGAGTGATAAAAGCCTGCCCAATTTCAGCCATCTCTCTGTGTTTGCTTTCTGATATACACACCTGAGGACCAACCCCAGTAATATGAGGCATGTTAAAAATTTAAGCTATTTATAGGATACCAATCAATCAGTAAACATAGTAGAAATATATGTATTGTAGAAGCAGTGAATGAAATCTATAAAATATAGAATTTCTCTAAAACATACCTTTGCTACTTCAAGATACCCCTAAATAAAACCTTATCAAAGTTTTTTTTATAAATTAACAATTTACTTAGAAATTCATTTTCTTAAAAATTTACTTAGAAATTCATTTTCTTAGAAATTAACAATCTACGTACTGATTTAGAAAAATGACCTTCGAATCAGGTTATAACTATTTGAATTTTTAATCTTTCTTTATGTATATAATTTATGTCCATTGTTTCATTATGTGAATTATTTACAGAATATAAGCTTTTAACAATGTGGTGAAATGAATAGAAGGTTGCTAAGTAATGTAATTTATTCCTCATAAGTTAACTTTCTCAGAGATTGAATGTTAAAAATGAAGAGCTCTTTGTAACATCAGATAAAATATTGCTTTTCTTTTAACTAGGTACTACTCTTTTTTTTTTTTTTTTTACTTTTATTTTTTTTTTTTTAACATCTTTATTGGGGTATAATTACTTTACAATGGTGTGTTAGTTTCTGCTTTATAACAAAGTGAATCAGTTATACATATACATTAGGTACTACTCTTATATTGAGAATCCACTTGCTTCCAATGGATTTTTAAAAATCCAACAACCCATAAATCCCAAGAGGCTCTATGAGAATTAAGTTGACACAGGCACAAACACACTAGTAAGATTCCATCAATAAAGGTAACTTATATTAAGAATCTGTTTACACACTAAATTAAGGCACAATAGTGTGTGAGTTCTCATGCAGTATGGTTTTATGAAAAGAAAGTCATTTACGGAAATTCAAAGTACTTGGTTCCCAAAGTCCAAGTTTTATTTACATATTTCTATTCTAAAAATAAGATACAAAATCCTTATAATCATTAAGAGAAAGATAGCACTCTTCCATTAACAGATGAAAGAGCCATCATAAATAATTTTCTTTAAAGTACTTGGGAAATTTAGCCCCATCAATCCATCTCCAGAGTTAGTCAAAATATTCATCAAACTATAACAAGCTATTTAGCAAAATAGAACAAACTCCTGTTCTTTAGAAGGTTACATTCTAGCTACATATTCAGAATCCTAACTGCATACTAACTGTTAAGATATTTAATTTACTTAAATAAAATCCTCAAAGTTGTGACAAACCAGATATAATGAAAAGATATCTACAAATACTAGTTGCTGTGATTACTGAAATACTGATGGATTAGGGACAGAATAGGATAAATAAATTAACACACTAAATTCTAATGCATGACACAAGATGGCCCGATCTCTCACAAGTGGGGATTCTTGGGTCCAAAAATCTTGAAGAATTTTACAACTTGGATGCCAATACTCAGCATAAGACTCCCAGAGATATAAGTAGCATTTTCATTTTCTCTGGGAAATACAGTTAAGACACAGAATATTTAATGAACACTATTCACCATTAAATTATCATAATTGTAGGGTTGGGGCTTTTTAGGGGCACAGGGAGAGAGATCCATTTTTCCCTATGAGAATTTTGGAATGTGAATTAACTGAAGAGTTTAAGGCAATTGGGAAAAGCTTAGACATGGTTAAATATTTGAAAGCCCTAGGAAACCACACAAATGTAGAACGAGGCTGTAAACTCCAGAAATCATTTGCAAAAAGCATGGAAGTCAGACCAGGAATGAGTACAATACAGCAAACTTGGCTTGGGAGGTCATTTCTGCCTTTTCATGTCTGTAACCACAGCAACGAGCACAGAACCACAGCAACGAGCACAGAACCCCAGCACAGAAGAGGTGCTCTCTAAATACTGGTTCAATCAATCAATGAATGATCCTCAATCTCAAATCTATCATCTTTTTCTTTTGAAAAATAAGAACAGAACTTCTTGTCCAGTGCCTGGCTCAGCATTCAGCATTTCCCTTTCTGCTCATTTCCCAGTATCATGCTTTTCTGGACTTACATAAACTCCTCTGGCCATACTGGCCACCCAAGCACAACACCATAGGCGAGATGTGTATTCCATCCCTGATCATTTAGGGTCAAAAGGATTGCTTCAATTTCCTTGCCCTTTGGGAAACCAATTTAAAACACTTGTAATCTTCATCCTCTCCAAACCAACAGTTTTTAGTCAATCTTTAATAAAATGTGTTAAAAGATTCTGTTTTTGAGTGATTCATAATACTAATGAATTAATCAATCCCATTATCACATATCTTTCTGTACATGTCAAACCGGATGTAGCTGACAAGGTTATGGCCATTAAATACAGGTTCATGGACATACACATGTGTTCTCGACAGGAGTCATCTATGGCTAACCTTTGACTTTCTATGCTTCTATTAATTGAATGTCAATACTTGCATACAATTTTCACATTACTCTGTCATTGCATGTCAAAATTTCCAAACATCAATGCATATTTTTATATATTTAAATGGATATCCTTTATTACTTTGTAATTGTCCTTTCTCTGAAAATGGTTTGTATCACTTTAACATTTTTCAATAGTTATCCTACTTTGGGACTAGTGAGCGTTTTCACATAGTCTTCGTTTGAGTTTCCAAGAAGCTGAGCCTGAGATAAGGATCCTTATGTTACTGATTCTTTGAGGGAGTGTTTCAGAAGAAACTTGTAAGGAAGTGAAGGAAGCAGGATAGGACACAGGGGGAAAGCAAAGCAAAGATGTGGTTTCAGCTGAAGTCTAGTCTCAGCCTGATCCCATAGTTTTGGAACAAGAGTGACACCACAAACATTGTCCCACCTTGAGGCAAAGGAGCTGGACGTTCATATTTCCTTATCGGTCAAGTGGGTGTGTGCTGCTCCTGGTTGGGGGTGAAGGCTGTTTCCCTCCAGGCAACGTCCGGGAAGGTGGGTCCCATCTATGGAGGTCAATTCTTTATCAAATGGAGCAGCTGTGGCTTTTAGCAGCTAACACACATAGTAGCTGGGTGTGGGCATGCAAGCCTCCCAGAGGGTTTTTTCCTGATATTTAATTTGACCCAAAAAAAAAAAAAAAAAGAACTTCCTATGGCTTGGTGGTTGTTTTATTGTCTTAGTAATACATACATGAACTATGTTTTCAATATGTAGACATTTTACTGAATAAAATTGCAGTGATTTGGTAGCCCACCACTGGACAACTAAAAAATTACAAAGCGGATGAAAACAGAAAGCTTAAATGGTGCTTGTAATAAAACTTTAAATTCCAAATGCAGCCTATCCTAGGAATTCAGTGCTGGAAATTGCATTCCATGAATAATAGCTACTGTGCAAATTTCATTAGATTATGCAAATTTTTATTTCATAAAAGAAAAAAATTTAAATGACTCAAATTTTTATGTCACAAATGGTAGCAATTCCAGAAGCTTCTGTGCCACGTAAGTCAAGAGCAGATTTACCAGCACAGGTGGGAGTTTTCCTTTCACCAGGGTAAGGTCTCCTTTCATTAATGGCAATGGACCCACTTTAGCAATGGCCCTTCCCAAGGAGCAATATATGATCTTAGAGCAACTTGGGAACCATAGACTTTAGTTATTTAATTGACACCTGTTCTCTAATAGCACAGTGTGTCTCCATTTCTTCTTTCTATGCCCCTTACATATAATGTCTTGCAGGCTTCATCATGCCTTCTTCCCTGTTCATTTTCCATGTCATAGATTGCTTGTTCCTCTTTCACAGGATTGACTATTAAAGAAGCAAGACTAGACTACCTCTCAGGTGGACCAACTGGATGGAAGAATTGGCAACAGCCCTTCTCCTTCCTTCTTGTGCTTCTGTGCATTTACAGCCTGTGTTTGGGGACAGTTCCATATGGGCACCAAGGTTACCCCCTGGTCTCCCTTGCTGCTTTACCAATATGGAGTAAAGTATGAGCGCAAAGGCTCTGGAGGCTGGCACAAACCCAACTTAAAGTGTTGCTGTGGCACTTGGAGTGTCAGGCTCTTTCTCTTCTATTTGCTTGTTGTATGGCTGCCTTGAGCTAGAAGCAGCAAATGAAGGTCAAAGATAACAATGTATAGCTTTCTAAAAGGAAAAGGGGAACCAGTGACCACTGCTAGCAATACATATAAGAATAAAATGTGATGCAGGCCCTGATAGAGCCCCATATATCATCTTGAAGACCTAGGAATAGCCAAATTTCACAGGAGAACACAGCAACCACTTTGTGAAGAAATGAGTACTGTGAATACGATGGGATAGCTACACAGGCTCACAATCCACAATCTGCAGAGGCGCATCCAAAATTCCAAAACAAGTATTAGGAGAGGATTTCAGGTCAGATAATAGTTGTGCCCTTTTCATGAATCACGGAGGGTGGAGTTTGGGAAGGATAAGTGCAGACTTGAATTTGGGGCTTGGGAATTTTCTTCTGTAGGCAGTCAGCACAACCGGGGCACCAAGCCAGGTCTGAAATTCATCTGTTTCCTTTTTGCAGAGTTCTTCAATCTGTTTAATCTGGAATCTTATCTATGACATACCTCCTTTATCTCGTATAGGTTTATCTTTCCAGGACTTGGCTGTATTTGGGACAACATTAGAATGTTCTTTAAGACTTTCTTTTTAGCAATTTATGTGTCACTTTAGAAAGGAGATATTCATGAAATCTGTTTCCCACTCAACATTTCATAACAAATGAGGCACAGAGATGTTAATGGCTTATCTTATGTCACACAGCTATTTATCGGGCAGTTGTAAATTATTGCATAATCATTCATTCCCACTGGCAGGCTACATATTAAGTAATTATATTTTCCCTGTGAAGATTCTTTATCTCAGATGCACTTTATGATCCAGCAATTCTAAACTACTTGTACCATGATATTTCTTATTTCTGTATCTCCTTTCACTGTTCCCTCTTCCTAGAAAGTTCCCCACCTTACCCTGGCCTGTCTCTATATCCATGCTGTACATTTTCACCTTTCAGGAAGCCTTCCCCAGGAACCCCAAAATGGGTTAGGAACATCTCAGCAATACCACAGTGTATTATAACAACCTATTTTTGTATATTTCTCTCCAAAGAGCAGTGCGTGTCTTATCTCTATATCAACTAAGTATAGTATAATGATTGAGTGTAGGTGCTTACTAAATTTGTATGGAATGAATGGATGAGGAGATTAATGAATACAAATATCAATGTATAAATAAGCAGTGTGAACAACACGCTTCTATAAGAGGTTATGGACAGTTTTTATAAGAGGAGCTAAGAAATGATGATATTGGGCTTCCCTGGTGGTGCAGTGGTTGAGAGCCCGCCTGCCGATGCAGGGGACACGGGTTCGTGCCCCGGTCCGGGAAGATCCCACATGCCGCGGAGCGGCTGGGCCCGTGAGCCATGGCCGCTGAGCCTTCGCGTCCGGAGCCTGTGCTCCGCAACGGGAGAGGCCACAACAGTGAGAGGCCCGCGTACCGCAAAAAAAAAAAAAAAAAAGAAAAAAAAAGAAAAATGATGATGTTTATTTAGGTAATCAAGGAAGATGCAGGTTAAGTGCTATTTTTGCTTTCCTGCATAAGGTAGTCTTCAATTACATTTTCTACAGATAAAAGTAATTACCCTGGGCTTCCCTGGTGGCGCAGTGGTTGGGAATCTGCCTGCCAAGGCAGGGGACATGGGTTCGAGCCCTAGTCCAGGAAGATCCCACATGCCGCGGAGCAACTAAGCCCGTGCGCCACAACTACTGAGCCTGCGCTCTAGAGTCCACGAGCCACAACTACTGAGCCCTCGAGCCACAACTCTTGCAGCCCAGGTGCCTAGAGCCCATACTCTGCAACAAGAGAAGCCACCGCAATGAGAAGCCAGCGCACCGCAACGAAGAATAGCCCCTGCTCACCGCAAATAGAGAAAAGCCCACACGCAGCAACGAAAACCCAACACAGCCGCAGATAAATAGATTAAAAAAAAAAAAAGTAATTACCCTACTGTCAGGTTCCATCTAGATCTTGAAGAGTCTAGAACCCAAAGAGCCCACCAAAGTTGCCTGGTGCCTAAAATGTTACCTGATTTGCAGTAATTTCTCAGTAATTATTAACTAAGTGAATAAAATGCAGAAAATTTAGGACTGTCACAGGAAAGTGTTTCAGGGAGATGATGGTAGAATCACTAACTCTTAACCTTCCCAGTGATGAGTATAAAGAGGAGGCTGAAATCCAGCAATTCTACCCCTAAGTATATACTTAAGAGAAATAAAAACTTGTGTCTGCACACATACAAAAAAATATACATTAATGCTCATAGCAGCGGTATTCATAATGGCCAAAAGACAGGAGACAACCCAAATGTCCACCAACCGAGACATCGATAAAATGTAGTATGTATATATACAATGGAATATTGTTTGGCCATACAGTACTGATACATGCTACCACATAGAGAAACCCTGAAAACATTATTATAAATGAAAGAAGCTAGCTACATAAGACCACATATTATATGATTTCAGTCATATGAAATGTCCAGAACAGGGAAAACTATAGAGACAGAAAGTAGATTAACGGCTGTTTAGGGCACGGGGAGGAAGTGTAGGGGATGTGACAGCTAACGGCTATGGAGTTTCTTTTAGAGGTGATGAATTGACTGTGATGATAGCTACACATATCTGTAAATATTCTAATATCCACTGAATTGTACACTTCACTTATGTTTTGGGGTGAATTGTATGATATGTAAATTATACCTCAGTAAAGCTGTTTAAAAATGAAGGCGACGGCGGCGGCGGTGGGGGGGGCTTCCCTGTTGGCGCAGTGGTTGAGAGTCTGCCTGCCGATTCAGGGGACACGGGTTCGTGCCCTGGTCCGGGAAGATCCCAAATGCCGTGAAGCAGCTGAGCCCGTGAGCCATGGCTGCTAAGCCTGCGCGCCCAGAGCCTGTGCTCCGCAATGGGAGAGGCCACAGCAGTGAGAGGCCCGCGTACCACAAGAAAAAAATAATAATAAAAAAATTAAAATGGAGGCGGGGGGAGAGAGACAGAGAGAGAATGCTGAAAACATCTCAGACTAAAGGCTGCCCATAAGAATCCTCCCAGTATGTTAATGAGATCCAATTCATTTCAGGCATTTGCTGAAGATGTTCCATATTAAGGACTTCATTTCTACCCAGTCAATTTCCAAGGCCCCAGTCAGAGCTCATTAACACTTAGCCTGTTTTAGTCCGCTACTGCACGGTGAACTCTTCTTTTTTGCTGTCGTGTATAAGCAGCCGAACCATAGAAAAGTCCCTGTCGAAGCCACATCCATAGTTTCAGTACCAAGTCGGCATTTATTGCATGCCCATTATGTGCCAAGCGCTTAGCATATGTCATCTCTAAGCCTCACCAAAACCCCAGGAAGTAGGTTGTATTATCTCATTTTACAGAGGAAGATATGGGACAGAGCTTAGCTAATTGCCATGGTGTCACTATGGGGGAACTGACAGAGCCAGGTGTAAGGTACATGTGTGATTTACAAGATCTGTGCTCTATTCACCAATTTGTGTCCTTGAAGTCTAGAGTGGTGGAGAGAAATACATAAAACCAGTAAAAGAGAGGGAATAAAGAAGGAGAGAATGGACTGTCTGATAAAGACAATACAATCTGGTGTTCCAGTGTCGAACAGTGATGTGAGACTCCTGTTTAAAATCCTGCCCTAATGGCCTGCACGATGACAGCGTTCTCCTGGGTCTGAGACCACTCAGGTCGTCTGCCTGAAGAGGGAGCTTTTAAATTCTTGCTCTAGCTGAGCAAGCAATAGCATACTTCCAGGTCAGTCTCTCTTGCAAAAGACCCCTGCTTTTGTTCATAATTCTAGTTGTCAGCCCTATTCCACCAACACTTGGTGCCATATTTACTCTAAATACCTTATATTTAATGTGTCCAAAATTAAACTCCTGGACTTCCCCATTAACACCTGTCCTCCCTCTAAAACTTGCTACTCCTACAGTCTTTCCTATCTCTGTGCACGTTAACCCCATTCTTCCCATTGCTTTGGACAAAAGCTTTGGGTCATCCTGGAGTCTTTTCTCTTTCACATCACAAAGGCAATCCATGAGAAAATCAGCTTGGCTCAAACTTCAAAATATATTCCAAAACTTCTCTCATATTACCATCTCCCACCCTCATATAAATTTTTGCAATAACTTCCTACCTGACTTTCCTTCCTCTGCCCTTGACTCGCTATAGACAACTTTCAATACAGAAGCCAGAGTGATCCCTTTAAAACAGGAGACAAATCACGCCCTTACTCTCTGCAAAGCCTCAAATTGGCTCCTGTTGCACTCAAAGTACTTACAATGGCTTTCAAGGTCCTACATTATCTGGCCCTTTTCACCTCTGTATTAGTATGCTAGGGCTGCCATAACAAAGCACCACAGACTGGGTGGCTTAAACAACAGAAATTTATTTTCTCACAGTTCTGGAGGCTAGAAGTCCAAGATCAAAGGGTCCCCAGGGTTGGTTTCTTCTGAGGCCTGTCTCCTTGGTTTCTAGATGGCCACCTTCTCCTCGTGTCCTCACATGGTTTTCCATCTGTGTGCATCCGTGTCCTAACCTCCTCTTTATATAAAGATATCAGTCATATAGGACTAGAACCCACCCTAAGAACTTCATTTTAACTTAATTACCTCTTTAAAGACCCTATCTCCATATACAGTCATATTCAGAGGTACTGGGGCTTAGGACTTCATAATATGAATTTTTAGGGAGTAGGGACACAATTCAGCCTGTAACAACCTCTGTGACCTCACCTCCTACCACTATCCTCCCTCATTCTCTACATTAGGGCCTCAGGAGTCATCCTGCTGCTTTTCCAACAGTCAGGCTTATTCCTGCTTCAGGAGCTATTCTTCATGTTTGAATCCTCTTGCCCCAAAACAGTTGCAAGCCCTCCTCTTCTCTCAACTCCTTTTCATGTGCACATGAATGTCACCTTATCAGTGAGGTTATTCCTATACCAAGCCTCAGACCTCCTAACTACACACAGATTCTCCATCTCCCCTTGATTCTTCTTAATTTGTCTCCATAGCCTGTATCATTATTTACCACACTATATATTTTCTTATTTACCTGCTTGTTTTTCTTTGATCTCCCTCCACTTAATAGGTGCTCATTAAGTATTTGCTGAATGAATCAATAAATAAAATATATTCATTTGCAGAAAGGAATACCTCTAAAGTTCAGCATCATAAGGGATCTGGCAATGATATCCTATAAGCCACTGTTCAGAAAATCAAATGTTTTGATTAGAAAAGAGAAGAGAGGCCTAAGGGAACACTGGGAATAAATGACCTATAACTTCTGGAGGAGTGTCCTGTGGATGACCCTGAACTCACTCTTTGCATTTAGCATTCCTCCACTTGGCCAAGTTG
Source organism: Grampus griseus (assembly GCF_964374135.1). Classification (NCBI taxonomy): domain Eukaryota; kingdom Metazoa; phylum Chordata; class Mammalia; order Artiodactyla; family Delphinidae; genus Grampus; species Grampus griseus. The sequence continues at coordinate 125,373,752 of NC_138998.1, read as the reverse complement.
GGACCAACGGTTAGAACTGAAGAGAAGGTAAATTTTAGCTCAATATAACAACAAAAAAAATTCCAGTGAAACATTTATGCTTCCAGAAGATGGCTCCCAATCATAGAAAATAAGGAAGCAGAAACCTTATTTTACTTAACCAAGTAATTACCAGAAACCAAGTTAATTACCTCAAGAATATTGCAGGCAAGATACCTGCATTCACGAATGGATCAAACAGGTGATTTTTAACTTGGGTTCCAACTCCAAGATTCTAGAAAGATAAATCAACTTTAGATGAGGAAAAACATCACCACTTCACAAAGTATGGCTGGTCTCAGTGCCCGACTGTTTTCATGACTCGGGTCTGGTGAGATTGCCAGGTCTGGGAAGTATCACAAGATAAAATGAGAATGGGAAATCAGGGAGACGAGGGCCAAGCTTTGCCAATAAATTGCCACACGACTGTAGGCAAGATACTTCACTTCTCTGGGTCACCGGTAAGTCCTCACTAAATTGAAGGCTTGGGTACATATACACAATGGAATATTACTCAGCCATTAAAAAGAATGAAATAGGGCTTCCCTGGTGGCGCAGTGATTGAGATTCCGCCTGCCGCTGCAGGGGACATGGGTTTGTGCCCCAGTCTGGGAGGATCCCACATGCCGCGGAGTGGTTGGGCCCGTGAGCCACGGCCGCTGAGCCTGCGCGTCCGTCCGGAGCCTGTGCTCCGCAACAGGAGAGGCCACAACAGTGAGAGGCCTGCGTACCGCAAAAAAAAAAAAAAAAAAAAAAGAATGAAATAATGCCATGTGCAGCAACACGGATCGACCTGGAGATTATCATACTAAGTGAAGTAAGTCAGACAGAGAAAGACAAATACCATATGATACCTCTTATATGGGGAATCTAAAAAAAATGATACCTATGAACTTATTTACAAAACAGAAATACACCCACAGACATAGAAAACAAACTTATGGTTACCAAAGGGGAAAGGTGGGGGGAGGTACAAATTAGGAGTTTGGGACCGACATATACACATTACTGTATTTAAAATCGATAACTAACAAGGACCTGATGTATAGCACAGGGAACTCTGCTCAGTATCCTGTAATAACCTAAAGGAAAAGAATTTGAAAAAGAATAGATATATGGGGCTTCCCTGGTGGCGCAGTGGTTGAGAGTCCACCTGCCGATGCAGGGGACATGGGTTCGTGCCCTGGTCTGGTAAGATCCCACATGCCGCGGAGGTGCTGGGCCCGTGAGCCATGGCCGCTGAGCCTGCGCGTCCAGAGCCTGTGCTCTGCAACAGGAGAGGTCGCAACAGTGAGAGGCCCGCGTACCGCAAAAAAAAAAAAAAAAAAAAAGAATAGATATATGTATATGTATAACTGAATCACTTTGCTGTACACTTGAAACTAACACAACTGTGTAAACAGACTATAGTCCAATATTTAAAATAAAAATGTAAAAAATAATTTGCATATAAAAATGAATGAATAAATAAATAAAAGTTTGGCCTAGATGAGTACTATGTCCCTTCTGTTCTAAACACTGTAATTCTAGGTTCTTTTTCAGATCTTAGAAACTGGAAGAGAGTTGCGATGAAAGACGGTCACAGGGTATCATGGGAGGGGGACGAGGCACGCTGGCACGTTTGGATTGAAGGAAAATCATGTTAAATCAAATTCTTTCTTACCAGAGGAATTCAGAAATGAGAGAACAAGTTCCTCTGGGCCAGTCATCCAACATCTCTTCAAGGGTGTGAAAGGTGAGGGTGCTCCAAGCTTGAAAAATCGGGATGAAACTGCTACTTATACAGAAAACTGCTTCTCACTCCCAAGGGACTAATAAAACACTGGGGTGTGCTGTGCTGTGGTTCCTGGAGACTCAATCATACATGGAACGATTATCACTGAAGACTAATTCCAAACAGAAGTAAGCCTGTGAGTGAATGCGCATTGCTGTGCTTGCCTGAGCTGCTTCATCTTGACTGAAAAACATCTCTTGTGGATGTTTCCCAGGTGTTGAACTGAGACTAATAAGGCAGCAGTAAAGACTTGAGTTATTCCAGCTCCGTATCTAACATCTTGGTCTACCTCCTGCTAGGCACGCCCTGCATGTGGCTTTGGGGGCTCTTTAGAGATTTCGGTGGAAAAGTACCCAGCATTGTTGACCAAATCTGATTTTTTAAAAAAATTCCCAGTAGCTTCCAAGTAGTTGGGATTGAAATGGTACAGTGGACTTTAAGCAAATCTGTGACCTGTTTTCTTATGTAGGCCCCAAATGAGTACCAAATTTTATATTCTCCAAGATTTAATCCAGGGTAGATGCTCCAACTCTAGAATTACCTGAGACCAAGATCTGTGTTTTCACCCTTGTCCCCGTTTATTTCCATCTTATTTTACTCTTCCTCTGTGAAAGAAAGCAGATCTGCCTGGTTTCCCTTTTTATTTCATCAGTATCTCTTCCCAGGCTTCACAAACTCACCAGAACAAGGTGGATTATTTGGACCCTTGGTCCCACGAGGTTTAGATAACAGAACCTGTTTTTACTGAGAGTTGAAAAAACAGAAATGACAACATTCCTTTTCAGACTGGGCTCCCTAAGCCTTTTCCTTATTCTTTTTGGTACAATAATGAGGGCTGACAGGGCCCCTTGACACCATTAATGGTAAATGAATTTTTCAGTAAAGACTAACAGAGAAAAACGATGGAAGTTCAGATTTATTTTTTTGACCCAGAGAGTTCTGTATCTCCTTATGCCTTTGCTTTCCATGTATACTTTATGAGAAATTTCAGCAAAAGCTTCTTAAAATTAATCCAGTAGCTGTCTCCTTCAACTCTCCTTCCTGGAACTCTTCACCCATCTGCATAGAGGTCCTAGACACTTCTTAAGGGCCCCTATCCCGAAAGATTAAAGGCAGTGCAGTCAACTCAAGTCTTATCCTGAGCCTTACCTTTGTAAACTTAGCAATACCTCCTCCTTTTCACGTAAGAAAATTTACAGAGAAGCAGTCTCACATGTGAATTGGATTCTGTCCCATTTCTCTCCCAAACTGGGAAGAAGCTGGTCATATACTTGCACATTTGTATTATAAATATTCAAAGACTCTAATCCGGTATCTTCCATATAACACACATTTTAACTCCTACTTTAAACTTTCAGAATGCTTTTTATGGCATCTGTTATGCCCTACTTTAAAACGTCTGTCAGCCTAATATTTCTACTTTTTTTTTCCTTTATTAATTTATCTTCAAGGTCATGCGTGGAAACACCTTTCAGGGGAAAGAACCCATCTGCTTTGGTGAAAATGTACACTATAAACCTTCATTTCTGCAAGGGTATAAATAAAAAAAAAAATCTGAGAGTCTATTAGAATGCCTTCAAAGCAGAGTTCCCTAAAGCTTGCTTTGTGCAACACTGGTACCAGGAGTCCACGCAGCAAACAAAACAAAAGCAGGGGAGGGGGGCGGGATTCAGCATTAGGAGATACCCTCTTTAAAATTCAAAATGCAAAGCAGCATTGTCAACAGTTGTAGGCATTCTAAAGAAAAGATATTTGCTTCATTTTATTTAACTGCTTATTTCTCAAACTTATTTGATTACAGACTCTTTTCCTGTATGTATGAACGCAACAAATAGTAACATGCTGCTGTACTAGGATTCCACGGTACAGTCTGGAAACTGTGCTAGGTGATACTACTTTTCATTTTTCAGAAAGGACTATTCCAATGCATTCCTGTAGTGGAAAATAATCTTGAGATAGAAATATAGCTCACTTCTTTCTCACACTGCATTTACAGGGCTATCTAGGGTTCATCTCACAAACAGTAAACCTCCAAGTGACTGTTTGGTTCTTATAAGTAAACACAAAAACGTATCTTCTTTTTTTAACTTCATCTGAATCATCAACAGCTCATCGGCTGGGGATAAATCATCAATTGTCACAGACAACAGCCACAGTCACACCTACAGTGTTCATCTCTCACTCGCCTTCCCTTGTTTTTATTTGTCACACTTCAGGTACTTCTTACTGTACGTACTTCTGACCCCTAAATACAAACAAACACACAAAGAATCTAATTTATGATTTCCCTCATTAAAAAAAAAAACCCATCATCAGTGATGTCCAGGTAAGACAGAGCAGGTGTCTCCCTCTTCCATCCCTTTTTGGCTGATTGAACCCCTCTCACTTCCTCATTTGTGACATGGAGGGTCACCCCAACACAACTGACAAGTATTCCCTGAGATCCTGCGTGTAAAGTCCCCAGCTTGGCACACAGTAATCCTGACGCCTTATCAGTCATAGTGTCCTACCATGATGTCCTCACACATTTTTTATGGTCACAACTGGAACATCTGGCATTCCCTTCTCACTCTTCCCAACTGCAATGTTTTCATCCTCCAAATTACCCTACCACTTCCCCACTGACAAAACTTTCTCTAGAAATGTGAGGATATGTCCGATTGATGAGGAAACCTGTAGTGAGCAGCAAGCAGCCTACCGAAGTCCAGTCCATCTGACCGAAGTTCCCCAGCTCCCCAAACATGAACACCTCCCTGCAGCTAACTCCCACTTAACAGCCCCATCAGGAACACTCTTGATGTATTCGCATAACCCTTCCTTAAGACATTTTCCTTCTTGCCCCTTTTTCTTCCCTTTTTATGGTGATATCAAATCCCCTACAAAAAAAATAAAACCTCTTCCTGATGTCCCAGATTAACCCTTTCCAATACTACAGGTCTATGATTCTACTTTTCTTCTGATGAATTCATATATATACACTCAAGTTGTACTTACTGATGTATGGTTTTCACTATTTAAAAAAATTTTTTTAATTGAGGTAATTGACATATTGTATTAGTTTTAAGTGTATAAGAATGATCTGATATACGGATATATTGTGAAATGATCGCCACAATAAGTTAATATCCCTCACCACCATAGTTACAATTTTTTTTTTCTTGTTTTGAGAACTTTTAAGATCTACTCTCACAGCAACTTTCAAATACACAGTACAGTATTGTTAACTACAGTCACCATTCACTATGGCTTTTATTCCCCCAGATATTTTTCTCACGTAAACATAAGCTCTTTAAGGGGAGTGAATGTATCAGTTTTTTACTCCATCCACAGTGGAAGTGTAAAAAATTTTGATTGATCCACCAATACCAAACACTTTCATTCCTAGGAGTTATATTTATTCCAGTTAAACTGGAATAAATTACACCTAGGACAGAAAATATTAATTGAGGGATATAACAAAGTTGGATATAGCAAAGTTGGGGTGTTTACTTAGGGACAAATGACTGTGAAGCTTTTATTTATTTGGTAGTTGGTTTGTGTGTGTGTGTGGTTTTTTTTTTGCAATTAATTAATTAATTTATTTATTTTTGCTGTGTTGGGTCTTCGTTTCTGTGCGTGGGTTTTCTCTAGTTGTGGCAAGCGGGGGCCACTCTTCATCGCGGTACGCGGGCCTCTCACTATCGCAGCCTCTCTTGTTTCAGAGCACAGGCTCCAGACGCGCAGGCTCAGTAGTTGTGGCTCACGGGCCCAGTTGCTCCACGGCATGTGGGATCCTCCCAGACCAGGGCTCGAACCCGTGTCCCCTGCATTAGCAGGCAGATTCTCAACCATTGCACCACCAGGGAAGCCCAGTTTGCATGTTTGTTTTGTCATTCAGGATATTGTTTATTTAGAAAATGTGTTCAGGAATACTCAAGTTTTATCTGCCTGGAATCTTCCCAATCATTTGTGGTTTAGGGAACACTTCTCTGGCTACAGCCTTAACTCATCAAAGACTCTAGAACTTCTCTCTCTTTAAAAAGGAAACCATGAAGGACAATCCCTAGGCATGATGTATGGAGACAAAGAGGTCTAGTTGCCTTAGAGCATAACAGCCCTCAGCCTCAACGTTTGTCACCAATGTTGAATGACAAAGGCCACAGCAATCCTACTGAGAGCTGTGACTTCCAGCGGCTGCTCTGGGCAGTGACTCTTCTTGATCACATGATATGGTCCTCCACCCTGCAGGAGATGGCCAGCCCCATTTAGTCCTCTCAGCACCTCTGGCAGGCAGCCTTTCCTGCCACCTGCAGACAGGATGCCTGTCTTTCACGTACCTGGCACATGCCCTTGGGAGTGGTGAAGGTTTTTCCTAATTCTGAGCATATTGCCTAAGTCTACATTATTGGAATACAAATGAGCAGCCTGATAAAAGAGTAACCTTGAGTCTGCTCTCCTATCTGTGTCAAAAAAGTAAATCACTCACAAATATGGAACTTTTATTAGCCACACATTACTTGGGGATCCACCTAAGTAACACTGGGTTGACAGTCACTGCGCTCACTGACAGCCCCTGGCAAGATCAATGCAACGTCAAAGTCAGGACTGTCCCGGTCACTCAGGTGAACTGCTCTCTCAAGAAAAGAGAACTGGGCTTCCCTGGTGGTGCAGTGGTTGGGAGTCCGCCTGCCGATGCAGGGGACACGGGTTCGTGCCCCAGTCCGGGAAGATCCCACATGCCACGGAGCGGCTAGGCCCATAAGCCATGGCTGCTGAGCCTGTGCGTCCGGAGCCTGTGCTCTGCAATGGGAGAGGCCGCAACAGTGAGAGGCCCGCACACTGCAAAAAAAAAAAAAAAAAAAAAAAAAAGAAAAGAGAACTGACTTCTATTATAAACTAAGCACTGTGCTGGCCACCTTCTCAGTTTGTCACACAACCTGGTGAGGGGATGCATTTTTAGAAACTAAGGCTCTGGTAGGTTCCACAACTATATCCAAAACTGAGATGTAGTAGTCAAGGTTTCTCAAAGCCTGAGTCCTTTACACCATCGCATACTGCTGCTCTATTACTAAAGTTCTCTAAAGAAGCAAACCGGTGTAATGCCTGTATGGTCTCCATTAAATCTCCCTGCTACTGGATTGATTTTCTCACTTCTTACCTCTGGGATTGGCATGTATGGTCTACTTTTTTCTCCACTCTTGTTATTCCTTGTTATTCCATAAAATATAGGAATATTCTTTTAAGTGAGTCCTTGCGGCAACTTTGGAATTACCATCATTCTTCAAACAAGTTATGTAAACCAGCTGCCAATAGTGGTCTCTGGTTAAACATTTAATATTATTGTTCCATAGCGTTACTACTGAAATACACTTATTTCTAAACTATCTCTTATTTGAATCTGAAGGCTGTCTCTGAAGTAGTTTTGTGTAGTGATTGCAGAGGACTAATTTTTAAGGTGTTGTATTGTTTGAAGATATATGAACACTTCACAGGTGCATTAGGGAAGTAAAGACCCATGAATGAAGCAGTAACTTAAGAAACAGGGCAAATAAAATGTTGCATCTTCTGTATAGGTGAAGGTATGTTAGCTATGTGCAGTTAAATACAGGTATGTTAAGGGTTAATTATTCATTTAAAATTTTCTTTATGTCTGTTTATTAAAAAGAAAGAAAATCTTATTATGTGAAAAACTGTACCCATTATTGTGAGAAAGAATTTTATCATGAAAAGCTTGAATGCCATGTAC